>NW_027503392.1:0-30513 GCF_021521415.1 Bidens hawaiensis
ATTCACGGGACCGAAGAGATCCATGTGAAGCAGTTCTAGAGTACTGGCAATTGAGTTGACCTTCTTGGTGAGATGGGATTTCTTGTGTTGCTTTCCCTTCTTGCATGCAATACATTTGTCTTCAAAGTTAAAACTTTTCAAGGGAACGCCCATCACAAGTCCATTCCTGACAATGTGGTTCATCTTCCGAAGATGAATGTGCCCCATCCTCCTGTGCCACAATTCAGATTCCGATTCGCTTGCTTTCGTCATTAAACATGATTCTCCCGTGGCCATTTCAGTAGACCTCATATCCATCACATAAGTATTTGTATCACGTGGAGCTTTCGTCACTATCCACTCGTCTGGTATCTGAAAACCAGGCTTCAACACGATCGCCTCATTCTTCGTGAAATGAACAGTGTACTCCTTATCACAAATATGCGACACACTCAGCAGATTGTGCTTCAACTCTTCTACAAAGTTCACATTCTCAAGAGTTATTTCACCATTGGACACCGTTCCTTTTCCAGTAATTCTTCTCCACTTTCACCTGCAAAACTAACTCTCGCTCCTTGAACAGGTTTTAAGTCGTGCAACAAGTATTTGTTACCCGTCATGTGCCTGGGAACAGCCGCTATCTACAATCCAAAGACTGTGGGCAGCCCTGTTCAACTGTTCCTGCACAATAAAGCAAAGGATTAGAATCTAGGGACCCAAGACCAATTGGTCTTGGATCTATACATCCCGTACTTCTGCTTTCCAAAGTTAGCATCTGGATAATTCCTGTCAGTCCTATTAGGAAATCTCCTTGGAAATTGAGTGTGAGGCCTTCCAAACCTATGTATATTGAAAGTATTATATCTTGTGGTTTGGTTATTAGCATTGTTAAACTGAGGTTTGTTTCTGTGAAAACCAGAATTAGTTACATTTCGGAACTTTGAAGGGTTTTCATTTTTAGCAGTATTAATATTACCATTAGGCTTTTGCTCAGTTTTAATAGGCCTCACACCTCTGAATTTCGGCGTCAGAGGACAATCTGCAACAAGATATCCTAACTTATTACACCTAAAACAACACCTATGCTCCATTTTTCTTTTCAAATGTTGTTTTGGATGTTGAGGCTGTGTTACCGGCCGTTCGTCTCACATAAGGTGGAACGTACGGGTTGAGTGGAGTACACTTTTTATAGGTTTTTATCTTTTTCTCCACCAGTGGGTAACACTACCTTCTCTTTTGTCTTACCCGATTCGGACAACTTATCCGAATCTGATGAGATTGGACTCGTAACAGAAATTTTCACACTTGAAACAGGCGAACTCGTTTCGCCACTACTAACACTTGGTTCTTTACTCGTAACCTTGATTGGAACTGTCTGAGGAACTTCAAAATTAACAGATTTCTGAACACTAGGGTTGAAAGTGTAATTGTGGTTATAAGGTGGTGGAACCTCGTGATAACCAATTCCTCCCCTCTTTGTAGAGGTACCTTGATCACTAACAAGGTGATCAAGAATAGCTGAGGAATTTCTGAACTGTTCAAGTTTTCGGTTCAGTTCCACCACTTTCACCTGGTGGTCAGCAATGTGCTTTTCTAGTTCAGCAATCAGTTTAGTCTTTTCTTCTAAAACCTCATAACTTAGATCAATTACTTCAATTTTTTCAGCAAGTTTAGTTTTTAAGCTTTTAACATCTTTTTCACACGCTTTTATTTTAACTTTGTAACTGTTTTTCTCTTGCTTTCATAAAGTGATGATCTTCTTTAAGAGTTTTAAATTCAGCATCTAAACGAACATACTGATCAGTTATAGTAGCAAGTTGCTCAGACAAATTCTCACATTTAGTACAAATAGATTTAGAACTTACCTCGGAGAGTTGATCATTGTTATCTGCCATGAAAGCTTTTTCCTTACCAGTAGCTTTCTCTTCTCCGTTAATCTTCTCACGTTCTTCATTCTCAACCTTAGCCATATTTTCCTGTTCACTAGTTTCATTCGAATGCAAGTTCCAGTTGTATTCACCTGCTTCTCTGGACATCATGGCATTGATTTCCTTACTATTCCCATTGTACTGTGCAGACCTGCCTTGACCCCGTTCAAATTGCTCGTTTCTGCACTCTTTGGCAAAGTGCCCGTTTTGTTGACAGTTATAGCACCTCACCTTAGACTTGTCGAACCCTGGCCTGCCACCAACAAACTTTCTCCCCGTCTTTCTCATAAACTTCTTCACTCTCCTCACTATCATGGCCATCTGCCATTGTAAATCCATTTCCTACAGATCATCAGCATCGATCTGGTCATAGTCTTCATCCAGCATCGCTGGATCAACAACCTTTCCTTGAATATAGTTTTCATATGAAGCAATAAACGAAGCATAGAGGCCAAACTGCTCTTCAGCAGATTTGACGCTCATTGGCATCTTAGAGTAATTATTGCTTGAGGAACTTGAAGATCCACTATTCTTGCTTGCTGTCTGTTGAGTACCACTTGATCCACCCGCAACAAAGCAAACATCCCCATTTGAGTTTACTGACACATGCCCCTCCTGTGAAGACTTGGCACCCGACTCGCTCTTCGAGTAGTAGGCGGCAGAATCAGTCTTTGAACTTGAATTGGAGTTTACTTTAGCACCGTACATGCCTGGATCTTGAACCTGATCCATAGATGTTTCTTTTCTTACCATATTAAGCTCAAAAGTTCTGAGCTTGTTGACAGTGGTTTCAAGATCATAAGTAGGAAAGTCCTTGTCTTCCCTCATCAGTACAGTATACATCTCCCACTTTGGTGGGAGGGCATCGAGAAGCTTTTCCACAATATCTTCTTCTCGGTAGGAAATGGAGTAGTTACTCAATTCAGTCATTAGATGATAATATCGAGTGATAATATCATCAAGAGATTCGTTCTTCAAGTACTTAAAGACTGAAAATTGAGTTTTGAGCAACTTTATCTTTGATGCCCAAATACCCACATTTCCCTCAAATCTGTTCTCAAGAGCTTCCCAAAGCTCTCTAGCTGATGTATACTTTCTGAATGTATGAAGGATCTCCTGTGGAAAAGCCATTGTGATTGCAGCATGAGCCTTGCTTTCGGCTTCATACATCTTTTTCTCCTCCTCTTCCATTTTACTGTATTTCTTGATTTGGTCTCGACCCTCATACTCCATGACTGGTGGAATATATCCATCTTGGATGCATACCCACATTTTCGCATCCTGGTACTTAACGTATTGTATGAACCGATCCTTCCACGCGACAAAATCGGTTTCCTTCAGCAACCTTGGGGCCTTTGTAGCTGACCCCGCTTCAACTTCCATCTTTACAAGCTCAGAAATGTTGATCGACGACATCCTTCTTGAAGACTAAGAAACCCGAAAAATTCTGAAAAAGGCGAAGTTAAAAAATTTCCTCTGAACAGTACTGTAGGCGAAGTTAAGGATAACTTCGCTTAAGTAATAACTTCGCTGGATTCTTCTTAAATTCGCGTGACTGTGCGAAGTTAAGAATAACTCGCTTAGGGTAAACGAACTTAGAGAGTAGGCGAACTTGATGAGAACTTCGCTGAGCTAGGCGAAGTTGATGAGAACTTCGCTGAGTTAGGCGAAGTTGAGGAGGTAGGCGAAGTTGTAAATAACTTCGCTTCTCCTTATATCTTCGCTGAAACCCTACGTATCCTGACGGCAACTTCGCCTGATGAACAGCAACTTCGCCTGACGAACTTAAACTTTCTGCAGATCTGAAAATCGGATTTTAACGACGTTTTTGACGGTTTAAAGGCTTAAACACACTGGTAGGAGGCTAGAATGAGCAAAAACACCACAAACTCGTCCCGTGAATACCCGAAATGGAACGAATTCTACACCCGCGTGAATATCCCGAACCACACAATCGAGCAAAAGCTCTGATACCAATTGTAGGTTCCCTGAACGGATCACACGAGATATCCTGATATACACAGGTGCGGAATCCCTGTGTAGATCGTTACGGACGTAGAATACAAGCTCACAAACCCACGAACACGATACGAACAAACACACGTTATATTAATAACTCGAACCGTGATACTTACAGACTCTCGACCTCACGTCACTTGACTCACTGAATTACACATAAATTAACCAACTCAATCAACACCGTAAACAGTAACTGTAAACTATATAAATACACGACAACTTCGCCTCAGGCGATGTTGTCCATAACTTCGCTCGTTCAACAAGTTCGCCTAGGCGAACTTGTCAACAACTTCGCTTGGTTAACAAGTTCGCCTACGCGAACTTGTAAACAACTTCGCTTTAACAAACAATATTACAGACTCGATTACAGACATTAGACATATGAACTACTGACATCTATGCACCAACAATGATATATCAGCGGCAGTCGGAGATCCTGTAGGAGGCACGAGCCCATCGACAGGAGGTTCGGGCCGAGATGGAGGAGGCCCGAGCACATAGGCTGGAGACGCGGGCCCATCTGGCCCGCCATGATAACTATTTTCGTTTGTTATTTGTCTCTTCGCAGGTACCACTCCCACAGTCATTGATTATCATAGCGGAGCAGCCTATGGATCCGCAGGACGAGGCAGATGATGATTCCCCAGCACAGTAGCTTTTTGGTTACCTTTTTCACATTATTTTGTTTTTATTAGTATCATGGTCTGTAACAGTAGCTTTTTGGTTACCTTTTTCACTTTATTTTGTTTTTATTAGTATCATAGTCTGTATTATATTATATTATATTTTGGGGATTCATGTTTGGGTAACTGGTTGGGCGTTATGTTTATATATCTTTTGATTGCTGCTGTGTTTGATTTATTTGTATATTTTGTTGTAATCGAACTTTGTGAGTGTTGTTCGCTATAAACCCTTACGAGACCTCACTCGTCCTCCCGGATTACCGGGGGGTTTACAGGGCTTGTTGCATACGCTAAATGCAATTGTGATTCCTACGAAAGTGAGTTAGGTCTTTTAACGTTTTTAACTAATTTAACAGAATTTATTATGGAACGAATTAATTTGACTCGGTAACTGTTTTAATAAAATTAACAAATATTCGTTTTCGTAACTCTTAAAAGACCTATATCTTACACTTGTGAGAAGCTTGCTTCTACACATCTCGAGATTTTGCAGGTTCGATTGTTATTTTGGTAATTGGATGAGACGAGAGTATACGAGTGTTATGAGAGTTCACGAGCCGACTGGTCCTTCTCCAGTCACATTGATATCAGGTGATTCCAGTTTCATAATTTATTTTTGTTTTTATTGCTTTAAACGTTAAAAGTGTAATTGTATACTTGTTAGTAGAACCGCCACACATAAGCCCCGAAAATTTAAAATTGCTTAATAGACAAAAAGTTAATTTCAACCCCGTCCCTCAAATGTTCATTAATTGTTTTATCATTTTTAACTTTGAGGACAAGGTTAAGTGTTCTTACATTGAGGACAATGTAAACCTCAAGTGTGGGGATGGGGGAAATTTGAAAATTTTAGCCCGATAGTACCTCGAAGAGTGTTTAGAAACCAAAGTTGTTAACTGTTAATTATTGTCATTAATGCCAAGTTATAGGTTTCTGGTCATAGTTGGTTATTCAGCTTCTCGATAGTCTTACTCATAAATGTTTTCAAGAAAGAGAAGTTGAAAATGGGGTCGTTTAGGCGGGGATAACGAGTCAAGGGGACGGGTATACATGTTTTATATCGGCAGCCCATTATTCCAGATATATTGTGAGATGGCCCCCTATACTTAATACACATATTATATAATAGATATAAAACATGTCTTACACCATTGATTGAGGGAAACCAGTATGTTTTACAGAGTTAGAACTTGCTTGTCACATGCTTATCAAGATCTTAATACCACCACCTGTATGGAGATTAGGACTTTAGAAAACCTTTACATACACTTTTCCTCCACTAAATAAATTTCCTTACCCGACAATATCCCCCTAGGAGCCCATTTGGACCTCATTCCTGTTTATTTGCTAAACCAGACATTACACACCATTTCAGCCTTGGCCTTCATTATATTTTAACCCTGTGTGATGAAATCCAGTTCGTTATCGAGTTGTATATAGTCAGTTGTTGAGCATAGTACACACTGTACGTATGTCTCGATTGAGTTGTATATATGTGTTTGTCAGAGTTGTATAATTATTTGCTTCAGTGTATTGTATATCAGTTAAGATAAAAAAAAATAAAAAAAATAATAAAAAAATCAGCAAAAAGCTAAAAAGAAAGTTAGTTCTTTTTGAGTTATGTATTTAGCAGTCTGTTTCTTTAAGATTAGTTGTCAGTATATTTGTTTAACTGGGTTTCATCCACCTTAGTCACTAAATATCCTATTCGGCACCCAGCCTAAGCCTCTGCAAAACCTTAGTCCTAGTCTTTATGCAACTGGTGGGTAATGGGTGGAGATAAGACTGGCCTGCAAGCTTATTAAGTTGTAACTCATATTTGGTATTTGAGGGCAGAGACATATACTGGCACATCTTTTGCTAGTCCAGATATTAAACCGAGAGGAGTGTTGATAGTGTGAGGGGTATGAACATGTATGCCTTAACCGGAAACAAAGTACACTCGTTTGGGCGGCTCTATTGTTTTTATAATATCATTTAACCTTATATGTGGGATGTCAATCTAGAAAGTGTCAGTCTAGGAAACTGGGTATAACCTTAAACCTTACTAATATTAATGGCGATAATCTACATACCTATGATGGAGGTCGATGTTTGCTTTAGAGTTTTGCTTGAGAGCAACCAAAAGATAAGTGTGGGGATGTGATGGTCGGTTAATTTGTATATGTTTTAGTTCTTTTATTATTTAGTTTTAACTGTTTATTCTAGAACTATCGATACTTCATACGTGTTTTATTGGATTTCAGGTCATAGGCGTTAAAGTACTCAATATGGACCTGCTGTGACACGGAATGAAGACCCGAGATATCCAGCACACAAAACGATGAATTAATTGAAGTTTGCTGTAACTGAGTCCCATCGTGGTACGCGATGGGCTTGCTGAAAACCCCATCGCGTACCGCGATAGGAGTTTATAATTTGTTGACTTTGGGTCAATCGCGGTACGCGATTGACCATGGAAGACCCCGTCGCGTACCGCGACAGGAGGAGCAGATGGGATTGTTTAGTTTATATCATCTTTTTCATCCTAAAAAACCCTAACTCCGTTTTTGAAGAATAGAGGCGATTTCCAGCAGTTCCTATAGGCGATTTCACCATCCTAGCTCGTGTCAAGTCCATATCTATGATCCATATCATCCGTATTAAAGATGCGATGATGTCGCGGCTCGGCTAATCTCCTAGAATCGCACCCGGGATGTATAGTTTGTAACTTTTTACAGTTTTTCTCATGTGATTAAGAATACTTATGTTTTGTTATTGATGATTAATATATGATTATTGATGTTTGGTATTTCTGAGTGTTCGGTCGGTTTAGGTTTACGTTGGTCTGAACGATCTGTTACCAGTTGCTAGATAATTAGTCATATAACTGTTTGGTTAGATTGAATACGATAAAACATACAATTACCCTTAACTGAGTCACACTGGCAAGGACTGTTTGATAACCAGTGCCGTGTGTAAAGTAATTGTTGATGTCTAAGGTTTTGTCTAGTTAATCAGTTTTCAGTTAATCATTAATAATTAATTTGTTAGGTTGCATGAGATACTGTTGGTTGCTTACTTGAATTCTCGGGTGTGATTTGCTTTGTTAACTGTTTGAAATTTGTTTACTTGTTCATTGCTCAGTTCTCTGAATTTACTAAAAATTGCTTGTGTGATCAGCACTAAAAATTAGTCACTTTATAATATTAAATCTGTTACACGAATACATTTACCACATACTCCTTGTGATACGATACCCTACTTGCTCTAACTATTTAGAATAATTAGGTTTTTGATTGACTCAAACGACGGTCATCAGTTAACGAGTGTCTGAATTGATTAAGGGTTATTGTTTGCTGGCCATAAACGATCCAAGTACATAAATTAATTACCGAAATGATGATGTATAGAGCGTGAACGACGAAGAGGGTTTCACGGGTCCAACTTGATATCAAATCCGACCTTAACGAACTTGTATGATGTAATTAGGTTAGAGTTATGGTTCGTGAGGTCGAGGGGGATATGTGTGCAGTTTTACTTGAAAAATGGTGACGTTTATATAGTGTTTTAGGGACCCTTTAAGCCGTGGTTCGTAATTAACGAAATAGCTGTCAGTTGTAACTATTTTTCATGTTTGGAGTGTCGGTGTGACGCGTATAAGGTAAGTTAATGATTTGATTCGTCAATTACTCGATTTAACCCATAAATTATGGTCCAAGAAAGGTGGGGGTGTACTTCGACGGTGGGAGAGGGAGAAGGAGGAAGAAAAGATATTCTGTTTATTTACAATTAGGTCCCTGGTCTATGTGGTTGGATGCAAAGTGGATAAATTGTTAGTTTGAGGGTAGATGATGTTCAAAGTTATAATCAATCATATATATAAAAAATAAAATAAATAAATAAAATATTAAACAATTATGAACTTTGTTGAAAAAATACCCGAGCCCGAACCCGGGTCGGGTAATGATTACAAAACCGAAAGGGAACGAGAAACCGGAAATGTTACATGCCACTCCATCACCAACTTATTAACCAGTTGGGCTAACCAGAACATGCGTTACAACTTAGAAACGCTCAAATATGAACATAACGGCCCAAGACAGAATGCATAAACAAACCCTAACAACATCAATCGGTTAATCCGATTGATGTTATTGTAATAAATTATAGGGCTTTCAAAGAGGATATCACTGCGATCATAATGCACAAATTAATAACCTCAGGAGATGAACGAAAAGGGTGTACCGATTCAAACAGATGACGGCTAAAACGAGATGAAGAACGGGCAGTTGCAAGCTTCAATAATTTAATTAACTAGGGGGGATGACGGCCGTGCATAGGAGGTTACAAATATGATTTTATTTCTATTAATACGATTCATATCTTGTATAACACGGTTAGGTTAAGGTCGGCTCACATAAAAGGAAGAACGGATCAATAATGATCGAGTTAGCTTAATTAGTTTGACGGGTAGGCCGATTTTAGAAGATTTAAATCAATTATTAATTCAATTTCCATAAACGAGTAGTAAATTAAGGTCCAATCCACGGAATTGTATAAACGGGTACGGTAAACGGGTATCGGGTCTGGGTAATTGGATCAGGGTAAACGGGTTTGAAGGATTATAATAAAATTTGCACTTTAGTCCTTCTACTATGGGAATGGAAACAGTTTTTGATAAAAAACTTCGTTTAGGGTTATTTTTGCCAAACACTAAAAGTTATATATTAGACAAATAATTAAAAATCGTATTATAATAAAAGAATACACTCGATAAACGTGATAAAACTACCCGAAAATAGAAATGGGTCGGGTCTTTAATAAAAATATAGGTTCGGAAAACCCGAGTTGCTACAGTCTCCCATACTTTAGGGAATTTCGTCCCGAAATTAAAAGATATTATAACAAAGTCATTAAAGTTTGAGAAAAAATAAAATTTTAAACCAAAATTTAAAATTTTATCATAGCACAGAACTTTGGGTTGTTAAAATAACGCTCCAAAGGAAAATCTGATAAGGAAACTTATATATAGGATGTACCAGCGGCGTATCCACCATGTCCTTATCATATTTACATTTGTACCATTATTCCAGTCACTTTCAATTCTATATTATGACACGCAATCTTACGCATCGTGATTTCCATGCGAGGACTTCGATAATTATGTTCCGGACCATAATTATTTTCATCGTCGGATGGTCCACATGATTCGTCCTATCGTGTGGATTTACAAAACGTTTGAAAATACATGATTTTGAGTAAACAAAAGTTTTAAGATGTTTTAATTATAAAATCAACATATAAAACATTTCGAAAGTTGCAGTGAATTTTACTAAAGCGGGGATTTTTTTTTCAAGACATCATAAAAATATAAGTATTCAAAGAGATAACTTATTAATAGTTAAAGTTAATGAAGGTAAGGAAATAAGATAGATGTAGTCTTTAATCGACAATCATTTTAAACCAAAGGGACTTTAATAAAGAGATAGAAGATAAATAGTTTAAATGGGGAAAAATTCATAGCAATAAAGAGGTGTTACAATACATAATTAAGAAAAAGACAAAATAAATTAAGATAGATAAAGGGAACGGCAAAAGTCTTCACGATCATTGAGTAGCTTAATTGACGTGACTTGGAGCACCATGAGGAGTTGCTTTCATAGAAGTAGGAGCAGTTGAGGCAGACTGATTCGACATTGCTTGTATAACTATAGCTTGAATGGTGTGCAAGAGGGTTGATTGTTTAGAGTAGACTTGGTAAACTTGAGCTTGTGGTTGCGGAACTTGATAAGTGTGGGTTAAGTAGTAATGATATTGCTTGATGAAAGGAGCTTGAAGGATGAGAGTTTGAAAGGTTTGGACTTGATGAGTAGTGTGGTAGGATGTAACTATAGTTTGAACTTGATTAGTTTGGATAATCTGAGGGTACATATCACAGAGAGGGTTAGGGTCTCCTGAAGGGTAGAAAGCACGAGTAGTAGGGACATCAGGTTGAGCATGAGGGGTAGGTTGTTGCAGGACGGCTTGTGCATTAGGCGGGACACGGCAGGTGTTAGCAAAATGGCCATAACTGTTACATTGGGTGCAACGATGGCATAAGGATTTAACTGGGTGATGATGGTTACAAATGGAGCATAACGGGAAAGGACCGAGGTAAGGTTTCTTGTTTGAGGAGACTTGCGGGTGGGTAGGTTTTGTTGCAGCAAGGTTCTTACGTTTCTTGTTGTGGGGATGAGTGGAGGTAGATGATTCGTAGTCACCAGCAGAGGAATTTGGGGAAAAGTTGGATCGGTTGCATTGATGTTTTGAATTTGGGTCACTATCCTAGGGATCGTAACAGCTCTCTCATTGGCGATACAGGCGGCCATACGGTGGTCATGAGTATCAAACAATTTATGTCAAGGATGACGGTGGTTTCTTAGATGAGACATTCTACGAGAACCATAAATAAAGATTTATAAGTTGAAGGATAACTTGAGGAAAACATTAGAATAATAAAATGTTTAATTATGTAGATAACTTGTAATAACTTTGCCATAAGAAGTAAGAGGATTGCCTTATAAATATCAAAAGTAAAGTATTATAAGAAGAGGGGGTACATTGCGTAAATAGTTATTAGATGATGTAGTCAATATGATTAATGTGTGATGACTACACGAGGAGATAAGTCAGTTTAAAATTTAGATTTTTATTTGATTAAGTTAATATTTACAATAAACTAACGAAATATATTTGTGGACGCTGGCCTCCCATGAGCTTTCCATGGAAATTTGAATGGCCCAACGAAACTAGCGAATAAAAACAACTGAGTTGGACAACCCATGAGCATTACATGACATTTTGATTGTCCCAACTAATTAAATAATTAACAATACGATATAGTTTGTTGGCCCGATGAGCGTTACATGTCGTTTTAACCGACCAAACTAAATAACGAACAAACGAGAGAAATACGAGTAGTTGGAGCATCCCGTGAACCACCACGTATGATGAACTCCAACAAAAACATAAAACAAAGTGAGAAATTGATAGTAGGAGGGCCTATGGGTTCCATGAATTTTTCACCCAACTAACCATTTAAATAACAAAACACAATAATCGGAAAAATCAAGTTTAGCCACGAATCACCGTGAATTCGGTTTAAATTCAATCTAAGGTGTCGATCGTATCACAGTTGTGTTCCTCTTTGGCCGAGAGGAACTTGTCATGCTACCTAGCCTTAAGATGAAGGAGTAAAAACAAAAGTAGGGAATTCTTAAAGAATTTCTCAAAAATAAAAGGCAATCTACTTTGATTTAAAATATTAACAAAAAAATTTCTTTTAAGGTTAAGGCATAGCCTCAGAGTTGTGTATGTGTGCATAACATTACAATAATAAATAATAAATAATTAATTATCTAGGAAAGCTGTAAACAATTAATTTCGAACAAATAAGGCAAATAAATAAGCACGTATGGGGCTCCTAAGCATGTTACCAAGGCACCACTAACGACCTATCTTAAACCTTCAGCTTTGATACCAATCTGTCACACCCCAACCTACGTCGGAAATGTCGGAGCGTGAACTGATTGTCCACAGCTCTCAAGGTACTATTATACAATATTGGAAATTTCAATATCTATTTAATAAATTCAATAAGGATAGAAATATTCCATACAACATACAAAATCAAATAATAATTCAACAATTAACATAAATTATGAAGCAAATGTCTCGTTTATTTCTCTATCTTGAGTCTTAAGTTTTCTTTCCAATATTAAACTAACTTCACATCAAACGATGACCTGCATATGCGTTAAAAATAAAGTATTTTTGTCAACACAAGGTTGAGTGAATAACACCCAGATTAGATATGTGTATATATATATATATATATATATATAATGTTAATAAATGCGCAACAAAGTCAAATGAGTTAATCAATTCAACCAGTGAGTAAAAAAATGCGCTGTCGAAAGGCACAAAGCTATTACGACTATTGTATTATTATACTATTCTAAGATTATGTTGGACCTCTCCGAATGTGGTTCACGTAAAGCAAATAAGCACATAACAATTAAGGTACAAATCGTTAAGCACAAGTGACAATAGTTTCAGTTTGTGTATTAAATAGTAGGGAAATAAATATTTAACGCATGTGTCCACAAAACAGTGTAAAATGAGTAAAATACGGAAAATCATCTCAATAAACGAACAAAAGGGAATAGAAACAATAAAAATGACGATTTGCGGAAATCACGCGTTGATGGTAAAGTAAAATTGCAGTGCGCGCATATAATGTATATATGTGTGAACCCTCGGGTGGGCAAAAGTAAAATTGCACTAATTTTGACGTTATTTTACTAATCTCGTGAAAATAACGTTAAAAGTGGCGGAAGGTTAATCAGGCATCATGTGGTGGCGTTGATAGCCGAAAGACAAGGGCACATGCACCGATCAGCCGGTGTCCCGATGATTGAGTGCTATGTGCCTTATGTCCAAGGCTTGATGCAAAACTACTATCGAGCCGGGGGTCTCACCGGAAGCAGCCTCTCTATCCCTATGGGATAGAGGTAAGGCTGTCTACATCTTACCCTCCTCAGACCCTACCATAGCATTGCTATTGGTGGGATATACTGAGTACGATGATGATGATGATGATGACGCGTTGATGGTAAAGCCTAATAAAGAACAAAGAGAAGTATGGATATCCTAAGTATATGTACAAGATTGATTAAGAAAGCTCGATAATTATAATTATTATCTAGTTAACATTACATTCTTTTTAATAACATTAATGTAATATTCTATATAAAGATATTATATGAAAACTTATTAGTTTGTTAAATCATAAATAAAGTATATTATAATACTTTATTATATAAAAATATTATATAAGTAAAACACATCTTTAAAAATATTATTAGTTTATTAAGCCATTTAAAAAAGTTTAATATATAAAAAAATATTATTTGAATAAAATACATCTTTAAAACTATAAGTTTGTTAAAGTATATAAATTATATAAAGTTTACTTGTTGTACACACACACATATATATATATATATATTAAATCATAATTAGTTTTCGTGATATTAGTTATACGTATATATACATATATGCTTACATATATGTACATACACCGACGAAAGACCTGAGTAAACAAGTTCAATAATCGGTTTTTAATAAAATAATAATATTTAATCATTATTACTATTATATAAAAATATTTGCGTAAAAGTAAAACACATCTTTTATAATTAATTAATTTGTCAAATATATAATTATAAAAAGTTACCTTTATATTAAAGATATAATTAATTTGTCAAATAAAATGATTTTATTTGATATATATTAAATCTATAATCCTAGATATAACTCATGTGGTAGTAATCATACATATCCATACATATACATATACACATGAACGATTCTTTAATGCGGAAAAAATTAAAATCATAATCGGTTATATAAAAGTTGTTTAATTACTAGTTATTTTTATAAATATTGTTTTATAATAATTGTTTTAAAAATAAAAGATACCAAAAAATAACATAAATGGGGTGGCATAGACTCGAACATGCGACCTGCCACTCCATCACCAACGTATTAACCAGCTGGGATGTCCAGAACATGCGTTATAACTTAGAAACAATCAAATATGAACATAACGGCCAAAGACAGAATGCATAAACAAACCCGAACAACATCAATCGGTTAATCCGATTGATGTTGTTGTAATAGATGATAGGGCTTTCAAAGAGGACATCACTGCGATCATATTGCACTAATTAATTATCTCAGGAGATGAACGGAAAAGGTTGTACTGATTCAAACAGATGACGGCCAAAACGAGATGAAGAACGGGCAGTTGCAAGCTTCAATAACTTAATTAAGGGGAAATTGACGGCCATGCATAGGAGGTTATAAATCTGATTTTAGCTGTATTAATACGATTCATATCTTGTATAACACGTTTAGGTTAAGTTCGGCTCACATAAAAGGAAGAACGGGTCAATAATGATCGAGTTAGCTTAATTAGTTTGACGTTTAGGCCGATTTTAGAAGATAGAAATAAATTATTGATTCAATTTCTATAAGCGAGTAGTAAATTAAGGTCCAAGCCATGAAATTGTATAAACGGGTATCAGGTCTGGGTAATTGGATCAGGGTAAACGGGTTTTAAGGATAAATAATAAAATTTGCACTTTAGTCCTTCTGCTATGGAAACTGAAACATTTTTGGATAAAAAACTTAGTTTAGGGTTATTTTTGCCAAACACTAAAAGTTATATATTAAACAAATAATTAAAAATCATATTATAACAATAAAGTACACTCGATAAACGTGATAAAACTTCCGAACATAGAAATGGGTCAGGTCTTTAATAAAAATATGGGTTCAGAAAACCCGAGTTGTTACAGTAGCCACCATCTCCGACCTCCATAATCACCGTTAGCCACCATCTCCGGCCTTTGCCATATCCGGTAGCCACCATCTCCGACCTCCATCGTCACCGGTAGCCACCATCTCCGACCTCCATCCTCGCCGGTAGCCACCATCTCCGACCTCTACTATCTCCGGCCTCTTCCATCTCCGGCCGCCACCACGATATCTCTCTCTCCTCTCTCCGCCAGTTCTAGCAAACAACCACCGTGATGCTCATTAAAAACTCAATCTAGTTCCGAAAACTAGACAGGGTGTTGGAATTGACAACCGTTGTGGTCGTTTTCTCTCCAGAAAACCTACAACTGTGGTGGTGGTGGTGGTGGAAAGCAAAGAGAAAGATGGAACTTGTAATCCTCCCCTCTCGCCGAAGACTGATGTGAATGTGGCTAAAGAGATTGGATATGTCGCCGAAGACTATGGTGAAGGTGGTCGTCAGTTCATGGTGGTGACAAAAGAGGGTTGAAGACTATAAGATAGCATATTCTTTTCTATTCCTTTTATATTTTGAAAGGGGCAAACATTTAAAAGAATGTAAAAATAATAAAAAAAAAAGTTACTAAACTACCCCTGACTTAACGGACAAAGTTAGACGGGGTTAAGAAAAGTACTAAAATAGCAAACTTTTAAAAAGTGAGGTTGCCATTTGCAATAAATTCAAAATCGGCACTAAAATTGCATAATTAGACAAACCATAGGTTCTAAAATAGCACTTAACTCTTTTTTTATAGTTGAAATTGGCCCAAGTGGACTGACTAGATCTGATTTTGACTGAAGTTAACCACCTTTGATCGATTTTGTGCGAAGTTAAAAAGTCGCATCGGCACCATACCTTGTAATGAATACTCGGAAAGTACTCGAGTTTCTAGACCTACTTTTACAACAACTGTGACATGTTAATAATGGACCTTCCACAATGGCGTTGGCCAATGGGTGTTATAGGGGCGGATAAAGCTCTACATCTCTCTTGTGGGCATTATAAGACGTTATAGGGTCATGAGTTTTTATATAATAAAGTTCTATGTGACTTGATGTGGTAATTATTGAAGGGCATTAGTAGGATTAACTATTATGTGGGATTTTTTTGCTAAAAAGAATGATTATGATGTCACGATAAAAATCATTTATAAACGCATTAACCATTAGGTATATTCTCATGGTGTTATAGAGAAAATGTTTATTATTAAAAATAATTCTGATTTTTCATTGAGTAGTTTCTAAGAAAATACAGTGAGTTGTACAAGTAAAATGACTTCGCTTGATTTCCAAAACGCGGGATAGGTTTGAATTTGGACTTTTTATTAGTCAACAAATTTCCTTATCTTTAATTTTATTAGTAATAAACCTTAAAGCTTAAGATGAATTCTTAAATCATAATTGTCTTTCTGCAAAATTTATAATTAATACAGATGTTTAAAACTTAAAGCTATAAGTTACGTAAACTTTGTTTTCAAAAAAATAATTTGTTAAAAGTCATAATTTTGTTAATGTCATCCCCCCCCCCCCCCATTTTTCAGCCATGTCAGCAAAAATTAATAGAGTTAGAATGCGTTAGGAAAAAGCTTGTTGACAGCCCGTCAATTTTTAAGTTGAGATTACTATTGGTCAATTGGTCAAAGTTCAGATTATTTAAATCCAATAACCCTTATTAAATCGTCGTCTAAATATTAAACGAGCTGAGCCGCTTAGAGCTCGATATATATATATATATATATATATATATATATATATATATATATATATATATATATATATATATAGATGAGATCAAAAGAGAACATATGTTTAAGAGAGAACTATAGAACTCCATTAAAACCACTGATTTTAATGATCAATGGTTGAAAATAAGGGAATGGGAAATAGAAAAAAAAAGTAGGGTTTTTAATGAGGGGGTAAAGTTGGAATTGACCTAAATCTAAATATGTCATTATCTCTTCTCTCACTCCATCATTCTCTGTATCTTTCACCCGATCTAGATCTAATATATAATACGTTGTATTATATATATGCAGCAGTTATCTATTACGTATATGCAACACTAATCTATTACTTACATATATAGTATGTTGTATTACATATATGCAACGCTTATATATTACATGCTAATGAAGTCTATTGTAATACATATATGCAGCACTTGTTTGTTACGTACATACGCAATCTGTTGTATTACATATTTGCAGGAGTTACCTGTTACATACATCTGCAGTATGTTGTATTGCATATATGCAACACTTATAACTGATTGGATTGAGGTGTGTTTGCTAAGACGCATATGGAATGTTTCAGGGTATTGTGTTACCTATATGCATTTATCTGCAACTAAATGCATATGAACCGGTGGTATTGCATATATGCACTTATGTGATATACATAATATTAGTATTGCAGGAACCCCATAAATACAATTCGTTCATAATCCTCCAAAAACTACACATCGATTAACGAAACTAATATAAACATACTCAGAATCAATAATCGAATCTCAATCAACATTCAATTTCGTCAATATAACTCTAATTTTGACGTTTACTATCCAATTTTGACCAATGACGAAGTCAAACTATTAGATCTGATAATTTGCTGACTAAAACTGGAAATTGAGCATTAAATTTGTTCAATAACATCTCGAAATCATTACTATATCATCAAAGTCTCATTAATTCAAACAAATATCAGATATGGATCATCAATTTATGAAGACGTATGGTGAAGACGGTAATTGGGTGAAGCAGTGGGTTATTGATATTATTTGGAAAGCATTTTTACAAAAGCAACCCTATATTTATGTGTTCTCTAGTTCTCTCCAAACAATGAGTTCTCTCTTGATCTTTCCCATATATATATATAGGGGAGGGATATTTTGAAAACTTGACGAGTTGTAAGAGCTTTAAGAACTCAATTTTGGACCACACATTTAATTAAATGAGTTTGAATATGTGGCTGAGATTAAATTTGATTAAAAAATGAATCAGGAGAGAGAAAAAGTATTTTTGATAATTACACAAGTTTAATGTTAGTTACACATGTGTAATAAGTCGATTCGGTGTGTAAAAAATTACGATAATTTTTTGTACATTACTTACACTTACGTATTACACATGTGTAAAAAGAATTGTTACGTTGAGTTCTTTCGAGTTCTTAAAGCTCAAAGCGGTTCTCAAAAGAAATCAATCATATATATATATATATATTGAGGATCCTAAAAGAACTATGTGAAATTGCAAATTTTGAGAATAATTTTGGGCCATAAAAAAACCACTTAAAAAGTATTAAATAATATTATAAAACGAAAAAAATAAAATTTTAAAAAGGTAAAAAGACCAAAAGTTTTATTTTTCATCCAGGTTTCATAATAAAAAAAACTAATTATACACATATGTATATTTTTACTTAATCTCGATTTACATAATGTACACATATATACATTATCATTTATTTTAATTGTACATATGTGTATAAAGAATAAAATGTATAAAATTTATAATAAGTATTATACATATATGTATAATTTTGCTAAACCGATATTTTTTTAAAAAAAAATTTATAAAACCGGGATGAAAAATAATATTTTTTGGTTTTTTTTATTTTCACTTTTTTTTTATATATATATATATATATATATATGGGTAGGATCTAGAGAAAACTCCTCTTAAAGAGAGAACTAGAGAACTAGTAAAGAATTATTTTTAACTATTTTTAAAAAATTATTTTGTGATTTTTTTTCTTTTCTTCTTCTAATAAGATGATATTGTTCCTAAAAAAATTAAAAAAAACGTCGATGTAATGCGTATGTGCATTAATGTGCATTGTATATATAAATAGTGTTTTATTGCATACAATACAACACCAATACATTATCCAATAAAGACTATTGAATATATGCAAATACGACACTAATAATTGTATGCAAAACACGTTATTGCATATATGTAATACAACACTAATGCACATATGCACTATATCGATTTTTTTTAATTTTTGTATATAATATAACACAATTGCAAATATACAATACAAACAACTATATATATGCTATTCAATACTATTTCAAATAATAAAATGTACACTATTGCACATAAGCATTGAAAAAAAAGTCGATATATTGCATATATGGATTACAACGTTATTTTTTTTATTTTTATATTTTTTTGTGGTGAAGAATAACAACATATAAGAAGGATGAAAGAAAATAAACTTAAAAATATTTTTTTAATTAAATTAAAAATACTTCATTATTAGTTCTTTAGTTCTCTCTATAAAATGGAGTTCTCTCATGATCCTCTCCCTATATATATATATATATATATATATTATAAAAATCATATAAATGTCGTGCATGTTTAGGCTCACGAGCCGGTTAGAGCTCGATAAGTGAAACTCAAGCTCGGGCTCGTTTAATAAACGAGTGTACTTTTAGGCTTGACCTCAGGCTTGGGCTCATTTAAGTTTGGCTTGTTCGAGCTTTTTACAAGCCAGTATTAATTAACTCGCAAACAGTTCGACTCATTTGAATCGTTAAAGATAAATAATTAACCTATTGTTCCAATGTGTGTGTATATATTATAAATTTTATTTTAAGTTATTGGTCATTTTAAAAATGTGTCATAATCCAAAGGGAAGACGGCACAAAATGAGTCGTCAAATACCCAAATTATCCAAAATATATGTGGTGAACACACCTTTGACTTTTGCAACGCCATTTTGTTAACTTAATCCCACGTATGTAGTGTGTACACAAGCTTCCGGTTGTCTTCTAGCGCCACCTACTATTAAA
This sequence comes from Bidens hawaiensis, assembly GCF_021521415.1. Taxonomy (NCBI): domain Eukaryota; kingdom Viridiplantae; phylum Streptophyta; class Magnoliopsida; order Asterales; family Asteraceae; genus Bidens; species Bidens hawaiensis. Next base: position 19,794 of record NW_027503392.1, read on the forward strand.
TGTATTTGTACTAAGTTGTAGTAACGGGTTATAGAAAGTTATAATATCAGCAGTCGCGGATCCAGGAATTTTTTCTAGCGGGTTTACTGTTCGGGTTGATTTAACGGTTCGGATCTTTTGACGGTTCGGGTCATTTTCACGGTTCGGGTTGGTTAAGGTTTATCCCTACTATTGGTTCTCATGGATTGGAACCTAATAACTTATTTAACAAAAACATAATAACTATCCAATTCTAAGGGGTTAAGTTTAACGGGTTCTAACAGATTAGCAAATATTTTGTTCTAACTATATATTATCGATTAATAAGATTTGTTACTTTGTTAGTAATGTTTAACAAAATTTTTATTGCAAATAATTGTAAAATATATGTAGTTTCCTTTTTGTATACCCGTACATTGGTTCATTTTCACTAAATAACTTATATAATTGTAATAGGGTTGTTCCATGTATATTTGATATGTAGTCATAAGAGAGAACCTTGGTAATCTTACTAATTTGAAAGTTTGTCACAATGTGGTTGCACATCTGACACGCTACGGATAGAGAATTGTGAATGTTCTCCCGAGCTCTAATACTTCTATGAAAGGAATTATTAGACTTCAGACAACTATAAGGCTATACATTATAATTCACTTTTCGTAAATATAAACCATCCGCTACATCGACGTCATTTCAACTTTTTCTCTGCCCTTCAGCTGCATCATTCAACCTATGTTATCTCCCATTCTCCACCATTCCGTTTAATTATATAATAAAAATTTTATAAAAGAAAAAAAAATTGAAATGGAAAAAAAATCTAACCGGATATGGTGAAAAGTGGTATGCGTGGGTTAGGTCATTAGGACCCCATCAACAGTTGTCTAAAGGTGTTTAAGGGAACCGGGGGGGGGGGGGGGGTTGTGCTTCAATCAGTCTACTTGTGCCACCTCAACACCACTAGTGACGCTCATGAACCACACTCCATAGTTAGCATGAGAGGGTGGTGAGAGTGGTCATCACACTCTAACCATCTTTCTCACTCTGTCACCTGTTCCATCATTTTCTCTAAACTTATCTTTCAAGCGTAGAAATGATCATTTTTCACCAATTTTATACTTTAATATTTTAAACTTAATTAACTAAATTATTTTCAAATTAAAATAATATAATATAAAATAAAATCTATTTAAATACAATTTTAAAAGGTTGAAGACTTGCTAAATAAATACATAATTTTAAAAAAAATGGATAGATAGATAGATAGATAGATAAAAAAACATATTTGAAATTTCATCTCTAACGTTTAGCGGTTTCCTCCTCCTCATCTTCTTCTTCTTCTTCTTCTTCTTCTTCTTCTTCTTCCTCTTCCTCTTCCTCTTCTTCTTCTTATTCTTCTTCTTCTTCTTCTGAGATAAATACTGCTTTTAAAGCTGACCCAGTCAAGTTATCGTGGTATACACAAATGGAATCCAAATAACCTTGCCTTCGTTAAGATACCAACACCAAATGTTGTTCTTCCAAAACGATTTGTGGGCTTTGTTTTAGAAGTTTTACTTTGCTTCACCTCGGCTTGTTCAAGGTCAAGCTTTGCCGCCCTTTCCTTGTGAAAAGTTGTGAAGGCGGTTATGACTTCTAGCAAATCTAGATCGCCGCTTGAAGATGCATGTTTTATCCCTTTGCGGGTCGAGGTCTTACGATACTCCATTTCATATGAGACATAACAACCTAACACACCTTTATATGGGAAAACCTTTTTTAGCGATTTCTTTCCTATACTTGGAAAGTGACGTTGTGATGTTATTTTTCTCATATTAACCACTCCTTCGACCTCCAACCTTTTGTTGAAGATACCGTTGAATTTGTTTACTCTTTGTTGTAAATATTTTGAGTTAACTTGATGAAAAGTACGGTTGGTTGAAACAAGTTAAGTGGCGAAGCGGTCAAGGATTGCTTATGTGTGCTAGGTGTGTATGAAAAGTTAATTGCTTTTCACACAATATCATGTTTTAAATTTACAAACATGATTTTTACTAACACTATAACACACACATATAGGCAAGTATACATATCGAATATGCAGAATAGTATTGGTAAGAACTAAGTATCGATCCAAAAACACGAGATGTTTTCAATACTAAATGATTGTAATTAAATCAGCCAAAATCAAAAGTCATGAAATGTTTGTTTTTAAACTCTATTTTGGTTTTTAAATTAAATTAGAGCATGTAAATTAACTTTGGATAGGAATATTCAAAGAATATTACCTTAATCTAGAATCCACTTAACTCATTTTAAACAATTAGTAATAAGAATATTAGATAAACGTGTTTTCAGAGATGAAAGGTAGAATATTTCTTTACTTCTTAGCAGGCTATTCTATGACATTTTAAAAAGTAGCATGCATAACTTTAAGATTACCACCGAAATATCAATTAAAGTAAGCAAATAGTTTTCGTGAAGCATATAAAGATTAGGCTTAATTTCAATCTCTTGAATATTAATCCTAACAACTTTTAGGAAGATTATAAGCTTGTTCGCATAATCTCCCTGGGTTTATTAAAGTAGGTTTTGTTTATACATTCTTTTAATATATATCATTTCTTAAACTGGCACAGGAACTTAATTAATTTATGCTAACAATTTTATTTTAAAAGTTATCATTACTAGGAAGATTGATCATAACAAGCAATGCATTTTCTCAAAATTCATACATACAAAGAAATTTGCTTTGAATAAAATATCATGGTTTTCTTTTTTACCATCTCTAGTTTTTAAGAGCATAAATAATTCATGAATGATTATAAAAAATTTGCTTTAAATATCTTAATCATCAACATTGAATTAATGGATTAAGATGATAAAGCATAGTCATCAAAAAAAATAATTTTAAAATAATCATTACTTCACAAAAACTAAATCACGTATTCATATAATAATCAAATTAAGTTAAGTTTCATTATAGATTAAGATGGTAAATGGATGATTAGTTCATGATGAGCATGGTAACAAATACACTAGAAGATGAAGATATTGAATACATGATCAAATTGTAACAATCTAACCACTAATGATGATATATCTTCTCTTCAAGGATGATGAATACTTTCAAGCCTTCAAACACCTTGATTAACCTTCAATATATGGGAGTAAAATGTGTGTTTTAGTGTTAGAATCCCGTCCAAACTCACTATCTCTCTCTCTCTCTCTCTAGCAACGAGACATGCACACTATTTATAGACTAACAGAAGCTTCAAGCATCGCACACGGATTATTTTGCATGCGTAATTAATGTGTGTAAGAAATTACATGCAAATCTGACCACGAGAGCATGGAAGGGTTAGGCACAGCCATTGTTTTTAATGTTAGTTTTAATATTTTCGTCTCATGCAAGAAAGGTAGCCACGAGGATGTAGAATGAGGAAACATGAATACATCACATTTTAGAGGCAGATTTTGTCATATCCGCAAAGGTGATCAGGGGTGTAGAGGCTTCAGGCACGACCTGTGCTTTTAGAATCCGATACACAAATATTCGGGTTTCTTCATGTATACATTTGTTCCTTTCTTTAAAGTCTGGAAAAACTTGAAAAGACAAAATAATATAATACATAGCTGTTTGAGCTAATAATTATAATAAAAATAGTAATGTGAATATTATTTGATACTAAAATCTAACTATCTATATAATTGTCTACCATGAAATCATACGTGTCACTCTCAGGTTGTTTCCCCCATTCTCTAGAGCCACCAGATTGCTTGATTTTTTAATGGAGGCTTCTCATGCATCCATATTTGCGGGTATGGGTCTCACCAAACCCGGATAGTCTTTAAATGAGTTATAACATCTCATTTATTTGTGAAACTCTTTCATAATCAAACAATAATTTTTGCGGGTCATGGGTCTCACCAAACTCGGATAACTCTTAAACGGGTCATGACATCTCATTTATTTATGAAATAACACTTTAATCATCAAAGAATAATTTCAACGGGTTATGGGTCTTACCAAACCCTAATAGCCCTCAAATAGGTTATAAGATCTCATTTATTGGTAAACATTTTCATCATTAAACATTAATTAATTTCTCCTTTACATGTTCTCTGTTGTTGGGTTATCATCTTCATCGCCGGTTAACTTTCGATACTACTCACCATCGCCAACTACATCAACGCCCCCTTTTTCATTAGACAAATATTTGTGTTCATGTTTGCTCATTTAAAAAAAATTAACATGCTTATGTTAGTTTATGTTTATTCGTTAAAAAATACAAAAAACCTACACATCTCAATTAAAAAACCCAACGCTAAAAAATATAATAACAAACTAATATATATGTATTAAATTAAAACAAAACTACGTTAAATAATAAAATAAATCATCAAACGATTAAAAATAAAAACTTGAATAAACCCCCGTGACACGGGAGGATCAAATTAGTGATGTATATTTTAATATGCATCAATTTCTCTTCAAAATGAGTTGTGTGTTTGTTGATTTCTATCATTTGGGTCCTTCAATATCACAAACCAAGGGCTAGGTAACATGACTTCTTCAAATTGTATCGAATAAATTTGACCCGCTCAATTTTGAATAAAATTTATGCATGGAGCTTAGATAAAAAAAACACGTCTTAACGGTGTATTCAAAATCTTGTAAAACTCCATATTTTAAAAGTTATAAAAAACTAATTATGAGTCAAATTAATTACTCGCCCCTTACATTTTGTTCTTTATACTACTCATCATGGCATTTTTATTTTCCTAAACTACTCGCCCCTTACAGTTTGGTACCATGCGTCTTCTCCTTAGTGGCTAGTGGAAATACTCATCAGGGGTTGTCTTTTACTCGATATCCGAGTAGATTGTGGTGGGTATATGAGGATTTAAATGGATCTGGGAGACAAAACTCGAAACTCTATTTAAAATGGAAATCTCATAATTTTTCCTACATAATTAATTATCATATAAGTTGCATAATTATTTATTTAAGTTGTGTAATTACCATATAACTTAGATAGATCATGAAATTAATTACGACAAACAAATTTACCTCTCATCAATTACATGTATCATGTCCAGATGGCTTCGCTTTGTACATTAAAGCCACTTTATTATACAATGAATCAACACTATCCTAGAAAAAACAATTAATAAATACACCTACCATCGAAATCAGATCGATAATGATATGAGAATTAATAAAACGAGTCAAAAAACACGTAAACATGGGAGTTACAAAAATCCATAAACAACAAAGACCAGTGTGAACGTATGCTAAATATTTCAGTTACAATTCCAAGATCTAGCATGAGACAAAGCTTCGAATGAAATTAAAGACTTCTTTCTTGACGTTTTGTGTATATATAATATTAACAAGTGTACCATCTCGACATCTTAAATTCAAAGCTGTTTTCTTCATTTTCCATATACAAGACCGATTCCAAAATATTTTATTTTAATAATTAGTGTGTACTCATAAAATTATAATATCAAGTAAAACATGGTAAATATACTTGAATTGTTTAACCCGGTTTCATACCTTATGTGCTTAATTTCTTGAACTGATTTCTTGGTCTCCAAAAAACTAACTAAATTCTAAAAATTTAATATACTTTAAATGATTAAATCGATCTAAAAATCCCTGAATAAGGAAGAAAAAATAATAAAATCTTAAAATCTCATATCTAGATATGCGATGTTTGATGCAATGCGTGTTTGGGCTTCTTCGAGGGGGCATGTAGTATATTGTAGAGAGTTCACGGGGTTCAACTACCGACACGAGATGTTGTTTTTGACATATTCAGGCATGATAGGGTCTCTATTAAAAAAGAAACACCAATGAATTTCTTGAATGACCCATTAGAAGGTAGATCAACAATCAGACCAACTGCAATTCGGTCTTTGAATGAATGAGAAGAAAACAAGCACGCGTGAATCTAACAACGGCTTCCCGTCTAGTGGGTTTGGGGAGTAGTGTTTTTACAGCGGTTCACAGGCCTGCCTTGACCCCATGCAGGGCTCGGCTGGCGTCTAGGGCACGTTTCCGGTGAGGGCACGAGATTTTTTTTAAAAAGAGATAAAATATTTATAACCATGTGAGAGTTTTTCCGGCAGCTCATGTTTTAATAGAAGAAGATGAATACTGGAAGTAGATTGCAAAACATCTTTATGTTAAAACTCAATATTTTATTATTCACGAATCACGATACTATTTTGTTTTGTCTCTTTATGCATAAAGAGAAAAATGGCAGAGAAGCTAGGCTACAAAGCTACAACATAACTAATTTAAACCACAACTTTATTATTTAGGCTTAGTTAATATGTTTTATAAACAATTAAAATATATTTTTACTAATTTAAGACATATTTTTAATCGATATTTTATTACACTATCAAGTTGCATTATATAGTTTAATGTCATATTTTTGGGACGTCCTTTTAATATAAGAGGACCTGGTTGATATAAAGGACCTAAATTGTATTCAAATTAAAAGTCCAAATATAAATAAAACAATAGAATTGTCGTCGGTTACTTGAGAAAAAATTATTTAAGGCCTATTTTATATATTCGTCTTGGACACTCGAAATTTTGAAGACGGCCATAGCGGTTCAGAGCGTGTTAAAAGAAGTTGCATGCAAATTGACCAAACACGAAAAAACATGTCTTAACAACCAACATGTGTTCATACCATTCACATTCTTCGGTCATTACTAGCACTGTGGAACTACTAAAATAGACTGATAAGTGATAAACTCGTTTTATGCAAGAATCAAAGAAATATGGGTTTAGGGAAGCAAATGACGTGTTCATATTGAACATGGTGTTCTAGGCGTATACAAACAATATAAAAATCGACGTAATTTAATTGAATTGCTAAAACTTTTAGCTTTTTATAATGATGAAGTGGCAAAGGTTATTATAGAAAATTCACCTTACAATTCTAAGTATACTTCAAGTGATATTCAAAAAGAAATTCTTAGTATCATTGCAAATAAAGTTCGAAAGCATATTCGTAATGAAGTGAAGGATTCGGGCTTTTGTGTCATGGTTGATGATGTGTTGTGTGCGTGGCTTGAAAAAATATGATGGATTGGATATCTAGCTTTTGCACAAGATCGTGTTTTAAATTTATAAAAGTGATTTCTACAAAGACTAAACACACACAAAATAGGCAAGTGTACCTATCGTATATGTAGAATAGTATTGGTAAGAACCAAGTATCGATCCGTGGACACAAAGGTTTCTAATAATAAATCGTTGTTTTACTTTAATCGGAGGTTTTAATCATTTTGGGGTTAATAATTTTTTTGAGCTTTTTATAAAATATAAATTCTTATATATATATATATATATAATATATAGGTGACCGAGACAAGAGATTCTAAAAGGGTTTTTCAATTATGCGAAGGTTATCATCTAAGATCAAGAATCCACTCTATTTTTAGCGTTGATAATTAATATGTAGACATGTGATAGACTTGCCGTAGCAATATATGATAGATAGCTCCTTAAACCTTAAGTGAGCATCTTCGGCACTAAGAAGATGGTATGCGCATTTTAAAGTCCACCCTTTCCTAATGTCATACCATCTCAATGATGTCGATTTGAGTTGACAAGTAGTTTCGTAAAGTAGAAAGATTAGGATTGACTTCGATTTCTCAAATACCAATTCTAACAACTTCGGGTGGTTGTAGTTCATCACACAACCTCCCCTTGGTTGATTTATGTAGGTTATAATTACACATTCCGTTAACATATGGTTTCCTTGACTAATTTGATATCCTAAGCAAAGCCATTTTCGGATTACCAAGGTTTAGAAAAATTCACCATAACTTATATCACATCATTTCTAAGTACAATATAAGGATCCGTGTTTCGATAATGTATCAAAGTATTTCTATCTTTCAAGAACATGAATCGATCATGAACGATTGCCAATGATATTGACAACCACCAACTTTGATTTAGTGATTTAAGATGGTGAAACATTTCTCATCAAAAGATAATTGTAATATAACCATGTACTTTACTAGACTACATCACATGTCTTGATTAATTATCAAGTAAAACAAAGCTTCTTCATAGATTTTAGATGGTAAAAGGAGTTTAGCTCATAATGAGCATAGTGATAGACATTAAGATGATTGATAACAACAAATACATGATTAAAGTTAAAACAATCTAACCAAGTGTAGATGAATCCTTCTTCTTAATGATGGTAATGATGGTTGATGATGATGATTAGTGGTGATGACTTCCAAGCCTTCAAACTCTTCACTAGATCTCTAAAGTGAGTGTTAGTGTGTGTTTTTATAAGTGAAAACTGGAGAGAACTCTTTTCAAGGCACACTTGATGAATGCAACAAGAGCCACTATTTATAGGCAATCTGGACGATGAGGCACGGCCCCGTGTATTTTTATGACGATGAGGTGGCAACGGCCCCGTGGTTAGCAGGCACGGCCCCGTGTTGTTTAGTGACATGTGCTCAATTCTTCTTTGTCTTTTCTGCATTCCCGTCCACGGCCCCGTGCATGCTGAGCAAGGCCCCATGCTTTTGCTTCCAGATTTTGTCTTTTCTTGTTTCAGAAGCATGGGGGCGTGTTTCTTGAGGCTTGGGGGCGTGTTTCTTTGTTTTCTTTTGTTTTTCTTCGTCTTTTTGCTTGTTTCTTCGTTTGAGGCTTGGTTTCTCCTGAAATTATGTTTTATTATGATAAGTAGTCTTTTATGCTATGTTATTAGATAGAAATTGCAGTTTTTAGAGATTATTTGATGCCGAAACGATGTATATTTCTATGTACATCAAACAACCCCACACTTGAACATTGCTTGTCCTCAAGCAATCATCTTATAAATGTTCTCTAAAAACAGCAAATTTAGATTATAGCTATTCCTTAAGTTAGCTCCAAGAAGATGAAACAAAATAACCAATATTTATGTTAGTGATAAAAGAGATAAACTTCTGTTTTTATGAGTTTCCGTTTATGCAAATCGTCACGTTCTCACAACGTTCACTCACACTCGGTTTTATATCTGATTATACCTGTGATATAGGTATGTGAACACTCTTAGCCAAAATGCAACCTGTGATAAATAAGCTTATAACAAGTTCAAATCCCCACCTTTTAAAGGGGCGCATAGATCAGAAGGTAAAAAGGGGTTTTGGTTTAGTGTGAGTAGGAATTGGTATTTTGTGGTGGTTTAAGGGTTAATGGTAAATACATCTTCTACTGTTCTTCGGGAGTTTGAGATGTCTTCATTGGTTAGCTCCTTTTCTTTTTTTTTAGATGCCTAATGAATTGGCTCCTTTTATATTTCATAGAAACATCCAAACGATTTACAATGAAGTGGCAAGTAAGTGGGCAACAAGCTGCCTAATGACTCTTTTAAGGTCAGATCGTCAAGACCAGTTTTATTGAGGATGTGGATCAATTCTTTCTCAATCCTGTTCTGAATATAACTTCCAACTCTAATGGATCGTTCAGCTTTGAGCCTAATAGCCCCCACCCTCATTAGTTCGGTATATTCATGCTGAGACTGAGTTTGACTTTTTCTACATCTTCCTTTGTGGGACCAGTTTCCGCAACCTAAGCATCGTTCATATCTTTTTGCTCTTCTCTTCATTGCGTTTTTGGAATTCCACAGAATGGTGGCCTTTGTTCGTTTTGGCGCCACTTTTTCCTCATCTCATTGCTAAAGAGAAATATTCTCTCCCTAAGTTCTGGAGGCAACCTAGGTTTTGTGAAGTGTATGCAGCAAAGGAAATTGAAATCGAAAGAATGCATTTCCAGTTCTTTTAGGGTCTGCCGGTAAAAGACCAGTGTTGTATTTTACCGGTGGAAATGGATAGGGTGATCGGGTTTTTTGGGTTTTGTGGTTTTGGTAATGGGTTTGTGTAACTATTACCTTCTTCTTTATACAACGCTTCGTGCGGTCTTGAAATGAATAATTGGGACAAGTTCTAAATCACACGAAACATATGACTCACTCAAAGCTTCCGAAAAAATATTTATATGGCATGAGGTTTGTCAGTAACGGAGGAATTGGATATTAACGCCATATTTTGCATAAATTTACTCTCAATATTACAAAACTTTTTCTTATTTTTTTCACTTTTATGTAATGATTGTTGTTTGCAAAAAATTTTTCTTGGTTTTCTTTTTAGGTTTAGAATAATCTTCGTTTGCTGCAAAAATATTTGTTTTAGAGAATTTTTATAATTAGTTGGACAAACAATTGGTCAAGTAATTCCCCTCCCCACACTTGAATCTCACATTGTCCTTAATGTGATAAGATTCATGGAAATATAAAAATTCTAATTGAGTATTATGGGTAAAATGGAGAGTTACTTCCCTACGGGTTAACGAAATTTTGACAGAGCGTCCTCTGCTTTTCTTCCGTTTTCCTGTTTTTGTACCTGTATAATCTAAAACTGCAAACATCCACAAACAACCAAGCATAAACTGCTGAAAATTGGGTATGGAATCATCCATCCCTTGCCCTATCGGGCTAAATTAATACCTAATAAAATGTCTTTGGCACTCATGGCCATAGTAGTATCCAAACCAACACAAACACAAATAAACAAGTACGACGAAAAGTAAATTGTTCAAACACAAATAATAATAAGTTCATAAAATAACACCAACCCATGCCCGTGCCCATGCCCAACTACCTGTGCTGTCAGTCATCAGTTACCTGTGTCCAGGTCACACAGATCCTTGTTCGTTTGTATTCAGCTT
>NW_027503393.1:0-19694 GCF_021521415.1 Bidens hawaiensis
TTACAAATCCATGACAAACCCTTCAACACTCATCAATCAAGACACAATAATCGAGAAAGTTACAGTAATGTCGAAAGCTAGAGACCCAGCAATCATCTAAGATGAGAAGACAGTTCAGGCAACAGGTGATCAGCAACGGAAGTATTTGAAGGGTGTTAAGGTAATTTCAATGAAAAAATCTGAGTTAACCCCCTTTGCAACGGGTTGATATGAGTTAATCCCATAATTTTGTTTTTTGTAACAGGTTGTGTTTGGAAGGTTTGGGAGGGGATTCGCATTTGTGGTAGTGTTGTCTTCTAGGAGTTTGATGAAATGCCTGAGATAAGTTCATTGGTTTTGTTAAAAAAATTTAGTTTGTTTGGGCTTGGGTTGTATAGTCTCAAATTTGGTTCTTAGAAGGTTGTTTGTGATGCTAGAGGTGGTGTCGTAGCGGTAGATGATAATATTTTGTGGTTGGTGGTGATGAAGGAAGTCAAGTTCAAGTTGGGCTATAAAACTCTCGAATAATGACTGATTTTGTGATCAGTCATAATTCCTTCGGTTACAGTTGTACCCTTGCCCCAGCAACACGGTGGTTAAAATACTATTTTTCAAGTAAATTAGAGTAAATTAGAAAGTATGTGAGTTGTTATTTAAAAAAATGATCAAAAATAATAATAACTAATCAACAACATATAGTTGATGCAGAGGGACGATCATGTTTATCTACATCTATATACTATCTAATAATGAAGGATATCGTGTGCCACAAAGTCGTGTTCGCAAGTTGTGCCCATATTAGCTAATGAGAGGGACCAGTCGTGTTTATAGATCAACTTGAATTACATGTATCTAGAAACGGAGCCAATTCAAACTTACAAAAATCAAATTCACGTGTATTCAAAACCGCGTATGTTCTCAAAATTCAAAGTTGTATTCACATGTATCTATCTATGTATAGAATATCTATCAAAAAATCCTATGTGTCGCTCTCTGGTTGCTCCCCAACCCCTCTCAAGCCATCAGATTGTTTGATTTGTGAACGTAACAAACTAATATATACATATTAGATCAAAACAAAACAACGTTAAAAAATAAAACAAATCATTACAAAGTATAAAATATCAAAACAATTAAAAACACGTCCTTTATGTATGAACGTTTTTTCAATAGACGTCATTTAGCGAAAGGTATGGCAGAAAACATACTCGATGTTTCAAATCCCTTTCACGTTAAGTCCTTTGACCCTAACACGTTAACTTTTCTCGTTAAATTTGGTCATGTGCAAGGCACGTGAGGTAGTTTTGTAACTTTACACCGTTATTTACTAATCAGAAATAAATGAAATAAATATATTTAAAAACAAATACCTCTCTTTCTCTCCTCTCTCATCTTCATCTTCATCTTCACCCACCAACCACCACCTGCCACCGCCACCACTTGCCTCCGCCGCCGCCACACTTCACCTGCCACCGCCACCACACTTCACCTGCTACAGTCTATTTACAACATCAAAACCCAGCAATGGATCCTCTAACAGCTCTCCGTGAGATGACTATCCACAACGAGCTCAACAAAATCGTTCGAGTCGGCGACCACTACTACTTCGGCCCATCTCTCGTCCCCCTGCACCATCGAAACCGCTTACCGATCCAAACAAGGGAATGGCATGTTCCTCTTTCAATTTTATAATCCAACTCTTGTTATTTTTCTCACTTAGGATATTTCTTTGTTTTTTTTTTGCATATTGGATGCATGCATTGGACTTATTACACTTATGGACTCTTGTTGGAGTCTGACATATGGGCTTCTTCTTTAAGTCTCTAGCTTCCCTTCCAATTGAAATAGGCTCCTTCTCAAAATAGCTCTGTGGCTCCAGGCTATCATCCTATGAGTTTGGTATGGTGTTTTGGTAAATTGATTCGGTTAATCCTTGCTTATTTGGTGACCTGCTTCTTGGCTATAAGAATAGTGATCGTGGCTGTTGGAACAATATAACTCCATCATACAATTACAAATCTCTTATATTTATCTAGGGTTTCAACCCATATGTTCTTCTCAATTTCTTATTTCAAGATTTTTCTTGTTTAGTTGTTTTGAAAATTGTTTCTTGTAAACTTCTTATTAAGATTGAATAATTTGTGATCCACTTTGTGACATGTTTGGATACTTAGAATTACATGACTGCAAATCTGCAATGCAATCTAAAAAGTTTGTTCGGTTTGGAAAATATCATATTTCATAAATAAAAACATAAGAACATACATACATCATACATGCATACATTATACATTGTTTGACAATGAAACCGCAATACTCAACCTTAATTCATATATAACACAGTTGCACACAATGTTTTTTTACCCATAATCATTTCATTAATATATTCGATTTCTTCAATTTAAGATTGGCAACATAAGAAGCTAACATCTCCACACGCACCTTCTCAACATCCGTACGAATGCCCAAATCGGTTTTAAAAGGCTTCGTAAGCTTTCTATATCCATCCTTTACTTTCGTCGGAAGAAGCCTATTCACTTGGCTGCTCCTCCCTTGGTGACTTATGTCAATGCTCACTAGACCTGTCTTACAATAAAGTGCAAAATCTTCACAATTGTTATTACGCAAGCTATACTCTTCATACCCATTTTCATGCAGATAAGTGGCCCTGTGTATGACTTCTTCTGGAGGATCTGACATCTTGGTGGTGCACGTCCCGCCTCTAATTAGTTTGACACGAACGAACGCGCGCTGTGCTTGGTATTTGTATCGGTAGAGTGATCCATTTCTTATGAAGCAGTCTATGCAAGTCATCCTTACTCCACCACCAGCTACTTTTTCTGTCCCGCAATACGATATCGGACAAGCTGGGGTTTTCATGACGCTTGAGCTCGCTGATAAACCAAGTTTACCATCTTTTTTTGGGTTCACAAAATGAATAATCTTGTCTTGTCCGATGAAGATTCCTGCATATATATGCATGTTTTTATAAATGAATTAACAACAATATATAAGTGAATAATTAACACAGAAATTGAACTGACCATGATGATTATACATTTGCTTCCTCCAAGTATATACGTGATCTCCTTCCTTGAGCTCGGATCTTTTGATTCTCTGGGAAAGTAGATCCATAGCTCATTTGCTAGTCAAAACAATCTCAAGGCAGTATTTATATGCATATTATGGAGGAAAAAGAAATGAAATTGCATTTCATAGTACTCAAAAACTTTATTATCGTAGGCAAGACGTTTGAAATTCAACCTTCTTTTTATGAGTCAACTGAAATAATGTGTGTCTAAACGGAGCCAATACAAACTTCCAAAATGTATACTGTCGAAGCACGAAATGAATCTTACCTGATCTATGACGATGTTTCCACGGATTTTCGAGATGAACGAACCACGTCTTGATCTTCTTCTTCTTCTGCGGCTGCGCCGGCGACCTGCAACGTCGAGACCTGCAATGGTTTCGGGGGTGTGGAGGCGACTACTAAGATATCCTGAGGATTTCTTGTTCACAGACACAAAAAGTGTGGTGGCTCTTACTGAGCATGACCCATGATAAGGAGGTGGAGACCTCCTTATATAGAGTCTCATGGCCACCATCATGGTACCCTAATGGGCCTAGCCCAGTTAGGGTTACCTCCACAAAACCCCCTCGACCCAATAACATCGTATTAGTCCATGTAATGAAATAAGCCAAACATAATAGATTTAGGGTCGTAGAAACGGGTTTTAGTACCATACCCCTACAAGCCCCCCCAAGTCCAGTGTTGCTCCTGGGCGCGCAAGCGTCTAGGTGGAGCGCAGGACCTTATAAAGTCCAGCGCTCCACCTAGACGCTTGCGCGCCCAGGAGCAACACTGGACTTGGGGGGGCTTGTAGGGGTATGGTACTAAAACCCGGTTCTACGACCCTAAATCTATTATGTTTGGCTTATTTCATTACATGGACTAATACGATGTTATTGGGCCGAGGGGGTTTTGTGGAGGTAACCCTAACTGGGCTAGGCCCATTAGGGAATGAATCTTACCTGATCCATGACGATGTTTCCACGGATTTTCGAGATGAACGAACCACGTCTTGATCTTCTTCTTCTTCTGCGGCTGCGCCGGCGACCTGCAACGTCGAGACTTGCAATGGTTTCGGGGGTGTGGAGGCGACTGCTAAGATATCCTGAGGATTTCTTGTTCACAGACACAAAAAGTGGTGGTGGCTCTTACTGAGCATGACCCATGATAAGGAGGTGGAGACCTCCTTATATAGAGTCTCATGGCCACCATCATGGTACCCTAATGGGCCTAGCCCAGTTAGGGTTACCTCCACAAAACCCCCTCGGCCCAATAACATCGTATTAGTCCATGTAATGAAATAAGCCAAACGAGTCTCATGGCCACCATCATGGTACCCTAATGGGCCTAGCCCAGTTAGGGTTACCTCCACAAAACCCCCTCGGCCCAATAACATCGTATTAGTCCATGTAATGAAATAAGCTAAACATAATAGATTTAGGGTCGTAGAACCGGGTTTTAGTACCATACCCCTACAAGCCCCCCCAAGTCCAGTGTTGCTCCTGGGCGCGCAAGCGTCTAGGTGGAGCGCTGGACTTTATAAGGTGTGAGGCGGTTTTTTCCCTTTTCTTTGGCCTTGTCTTTATTGTCTGAGTTTTAAGAGGCTTTCTTCATGATGGTGACATGTTGTAATAAAAGCCTACGCGCGAGGCGACTTACAAGCTATAATAATAATGGAGCTGGCGCGAGAAGCGACTTACGAGCTAAAATAATAATAATGCCTGCGCGCGAGAGGCGTCTTACGAGCTTAGAATAATAAAAGCCTGCGCGCGAGAGGCGTCTTATGAGCTTTGAGAATAATAATTGAGCTGGCGCGTGAGGCGACTTACGAGCTGTGAAAGTAATAAAGCTTGCGCGCGCGAGGCGTCTTATGAGCTTTGAAAATAATAATTGAGCTGGCGCGTGAGGCGACTTACGAGCTGTGAAAGTAATAAAGCTTGCGCGCGAGAGGCGTCTTATGAGCTATAAGAATAATAATTGAGCTGGCACGTGAGGCGACTTACGAGCTGTGAAAGTAATAAAATTGGCGCGTGCGGCGACTTACGAGCCTGTAGAATAATGAGAGCCTGCGCGCATGGCGACTTACGAGCTGTAATAATAAAGAAGCTGGCGCACGAGGTGACTTACGAGCTGTAATAATAAAGAAGCTGGCGCGCGAGGCGACTTACGAGCTTGTAGAATAATGAAGCTGGCGCGTGAGGCGGCTTACAAGCTGTAAAATAATAAAGAAGCTGGCGCGCGAGGCGACTTACGAGCTTGTAGAATAATGAAGCTGGTGCGCAAGGCGACTTATGAGCTTGTAGAATAATGAAGCTGGCGCGCAAGGCGACTTACGAGCTATAATAATAGAGCATGCGCGAGTGGCGACTTACGAGCTAAGAATAATAAAGCCTGCGCGCGAGAGGCGTCTTACGAGCTGAGAATAATAAAAGCCTGCGCGCGAGAGGCGTCTTACAAGCTGTAGCATAATAAAGCCTGAGCATGAGGCGTCTTACGAGCTAAGAATAATAAAAGCCTGCGCGCGAGAGGCGTCTTACGAGCTTTGAGAATAATAATGCCTGCGCGCGAGGCGTCTTATGGGCTGTAAGAATAACAACTGCTTGCGCGCGAGGCGTCTTATGAGCTGTGTGAATAATAAAGGCCTGCGCGTGAGGCGACTTACGGGCCATAAGAATAATAACAGCTTGCGCGCGAGGCGTCTTATGAGCTGTGTGAATAATAAAGCCAGCGTGTGAGGCGACTTACGGGCTGTAAGAATAATACCAGCTTGCGCGCGAGGCATCTTATGAGCTGTGAATAATAAAGGCCTGCGCGTGAGGCGACTTACGGGCTTTAAGGATAATAACAGCTTGCGCGCGAGGCGTCTTATGAGCTGTGTGAATAATAAAGCCAGCGCGTGAGGCGACTTACGGGCTGTAAGAATAATAACAGCTTGCGCGCGAGGCGTCTTATGAGCTGTGAATAATAAAGCCAGCGCGTGAGGCGACTTACGGGCTGTAAGGATAATAACAGCTTGCGCGCGAGGCGTCTTATGAGCTGTGTGAATAATAAAGCCAGCGCGTGAGGCGACTTACGGGCTGTAAGAACAATAACAGCTTGCGCGCGAGGCGTCTTATGAGCTGTGAATAATAAAGCCAGCGCGTGAGGTGACTTACGGGCTGTAAGAATAACAGCTTGCGCGCGAGACGTCTTATGGGCTGTGAATAATAAAGCCTGCGCGTGAGGCGACTTACGGGCTACTTTATGTCACGCGCCACGTGCAGATGTTGCATGCACGTGCGCGTAGACTTTGGTTTTGTGTTATGCGCCACGCGCAGATGTTGCGTGCGCGTGCGTGTAGACTGTGACATGTGCGAGCATGTGATGCGTAAGCATGTGATGCGTAAGCATGTGTAATATGCGTGAGCATATGTGATGCGTGAACATATGGTATGATGATTCCCAACCCCTAAGTTTGGCGTGTAGCCATATGGGATCTTAGGAGGATTCCCAACCTTGCAGTTTGGGGCGTAGCCATATGGGATATTAGGAGGATTCCCAACCTTGAAGTTTGGCGCGTAGCCATATGGGATATTAGGAGGATTCCCAACCTTGGTGCGTAGCCATATGGGATATTAGGAGGATTCCCAACCTTGAAGTTTGGCGCGTAGCCATATGGGATATTAGGAGGATTCCCAACCTTGAAGTTTGGCGCGTAGCCATATGGGATATTAGGAGGATTCCCAACCTTGGCGCGTAGCCATATGGGATATTAGGAGGATTCCCAACCTTGAAGTTTGGCGCGTAGCCATATGGGATATTAGGAGGATTTCCAACCTTGGCGCGTAGCCATATGGGATATTAGGAGGATTCCCAACCTTGAAGTTTGGCGCGTAGCCATATGGGATATTAGGAGGATTCCCAACCTTGAAGTTTGGCGCGTAGCCATATGGGATATTAGGAGGATTCCCAACCTTGGCGCGTAGCCATATGGGATATTAGGAGGATTCCTAACCTTGAAGTTTGGCGCGTAGCCATATGGGATATTAGGAGGATTCCCAACCTTTGAAGTTTTGGCGCGTAGCCTGATGCGCGCATGCACGGCGATAGAGTGGTGACTCGCAAGTGCGTGTGCATGGCGGAGGTCTCTTGCGCAAAACCCAGATGGTGATTTCCGTGGCGGCACATGCACGGCTGCGGAGTGAGAACCCCCGGGCGTGCGTACATGGCGGCGGAAGTCTAGTAACTTCTGGATCTGCAATTTAAGAGTCAGATCTGCAACTTTAGGTCTAAAATCCAGGTCTGTAATCTAGACCTAGATCTGTAAATCAGATCTGGACAGATCTGAAGCCCGGAGCAGATTTAAAACCATCACAGATTCGAAGATCCTGAATCACAGATTCACAGATTCGGAGATCTGATCATTCGAATCACGGATTTTCCTTCTTGCCCAGATCTGGAAGCCTCTTTTTAGATCTATGGATCTTTTTGAGCTTTAATAGAACAAGCTTTGAAGCCTTTTTCTGTAAACTTCCAAATCTGTGTTTTTCTTGGGAGAGATCTGACAGCCGAGATGAAGATCGAAGGGCAGTTCGTTGCCGTCCCACGGATAGCGCCAATGTCGAAGCACGAAATGAATCTTACCTGATCCATGACGATGTTTCCACGGATTTTCGAGATGAACGAACCACGTCTTGATCTTCTTCTTCTTCTGCGGCTGCGCCGGCGACCTGCAACGTCGAGACCTGCAATGGTTTCGGGGGTGTGGAGGCGACTGCTAAGATATCCTGAGGATTTCTTGTTCACAGACACAAAAAGTGGTGGTGGCTCTTACTGAGCATGACCCATGATAAGGAGGTGGAGACCTCCTTATATAGAGTCTCATGGCCACCATCATGGTACCCTAATGGGCCTAGCCCAGTTAGGGTTACCTCCACAAAACCCCCTCGGCCCAATAACACCGTATTAGTCCATGTAATGAAATAAGCCAAACATAATAGATTTAGGGTCGTAGAACCGGGTTTTAGTACCATACCCCTACAAGCCCCCCCAAGTCCAGTGTTGCTCCTGGGCGCGCAAGCGTCTAGGTGGAGCGCAGGACCTTATAAAGTCCAGCGCTCCACCTAGACGCTTGCGCGCCCAGGAGCAACACTGGACTTGGGGGCGCTTGTAGGGGTATGGTACTAAAACCCGGTTCTACGACCCTAAATCTATTATGTTTGGCTTATTTCATTACATGGACTAATACGATGTTATTGGGCCGAGGGGGTTTTGTGGAGGTAACCCTAACTGGGCTAGGCCCATTAGGGAATGAATCTTACCTGATCCATGACGATGTTTCCACGGATTTTCGAGATGAACGAACCACGTCTTGATCTTCTTCTTCTTCTGCGGCTGCGCCGGCGACCTGCAACGTCGAGACCTGCAATGGTTTCGGGGGTGTGGAGGCGACTGCTAAGATATCCTGAGGATTTCTTGTTCACAGACACAAAAAGTGGTGGTGGCTCTTACTGAGCATGACCCATGATAAGGAGGTGGAGACCTCCTTATATAGAGTCTCATGGCCACCATCATGGTACCCTAATGGGCCTAGCCCAGTTAGGGTTACCTCCACAAAACCCCCTCGGCCCAATAACACCGTATTAGTCCATGTAATGAAATAAGCCAAACATAATAGATTTAGGGTCGTAGAACCGGGTTTTAGTACCATACCCCTACAAGCCCCCCCAAGTCTAGTGTTGCTCCTGGGCGCGCAAGCGTCTAGGTGGAGCGCTGGACCTTATAAAGTCCAGCGCTCCACCTAGACGCTTGCGCGCCCAGGAGCAACACTGGACTTGGGGGCGCTTGTAGGGGTATGGTACTAAAACCCGGTTCTACGACCCTAAATCTATTATGTTTGGCTTATTTCATTACATGGACTAATACGATGTTATTGGGCCGAGGGGGTTTTGTGGAGGTAACCCTAACTGGGCTAGGCCCATTAGGGAATGAATCTTACCTGATCCATGACGATGTTTTCACGGATTTTCGAGATGAACGAACCACGTCTTGATCTTCTTCTTCTTCTGCGGCTGCGCCGGCGACCTGCAACGTCGAGACCTGCAATGGTTTCGGGGGTGTGGAGGCGACTGCTAAGATATCCTGAGGATTTCTTGTTCACAGACACAAAAAGTGGTGGTGGCTCTTACTGAGCATGACCCATGATAAGGAGGTGGAGACCTCCTTATATAGAGTCTCATGGCCACCATCATGGTACCCTAATGGGCCTAGCCCAGTTAGGGTTACCTCCACAAAACCCCCTCGGCCCAATAACATCGTATTAGTCCATGTAATGAAATAAGCCAAACGAGTCTCATGGCCACCATCATGGTACCCTAATGGGCCTAGCCCAGTTAGGGTTACCTCCACAAAACCCCCTCGGCCCAATAACATCGTATTAGTCCATGTAATGAAATAAGCCAAACATAATAGATTTAGGGTCGTAGAACCGGGTTTTAGTACCATACCCCTACAAGCCCCCCCAAGTCCAGTGTTGCTCCTAGGCGCGCAAGCGTCTAGGTGGAGCGCTGGACTTTATAAGGTGTGAGGCGGTTTTTTCCCTTTTCTTTGGCCTTGTCTTTATTGTCTGAGTTTTGAGAGGCTTTCTTCATGATGGTGACATGTTGTAATAAAAGCCTACGCGCGAGGCGACTTACAAGCTATAATAATAATGGAGCTGGCGCGAGAAGCGACTTACGAGCTAAAATAATAATAATGCCTGCGCGCGAGAGGCGTCTTACGAGCTTAGAATAATAAAAGCCTGCGCGCGAGAGGCGTCTTATGAGCTTTGAGAATAATAATTGAGCTGGCGCGTGAGGCGACTTACGAGCTGTGAAAGTAATAAAGCTTGCGCGCGCGAGGCGTCTTATGAGCTATCCCCCTTTGCAACGGGTTGATATGAGTTAATCCCATAATTTTGTTATAATTTTGTTTTTTGTAACAGGTTGTGTTTGGAAGGTTTGGGAGGGGATTCGCATTTGTGGTAGTGTTGTCTTCTAGGAGTTTGATGAAATGCCTGAGATAAGTTCATTGGTTTTGTTAAAAAAATTTAGTTTGTTTGGGCTTGGGTTGTATAGTCTCAAATTTGGTTCTTAGAAGGTTGTTTGTGATGCTAGAGGTGGTGTCGTAGCGATAGATGATAATATTTTGTGGTTGGTGGTGATGAAGGAAGTCAAGTTCAAGTTGGGCTATAAAACTCTCGAATAATGACTGATTTTGTGATCAGTCATTAATTCCTTCGGTTACAGTTGTACCCTTACCCCAGCAACACGGTGGTTAAAATACTATTTTTCAAGTAAATTAGAGTAAATTAGAAAGTATGTGAGTTGTTATTTAAAAAAATGATCAAAAATAATAATAACTAATCAACAACATATAGTTGATGAGAGGGACGATCATGTTTATCTACATCTATATACTATCTAATAATGAAGGATATCGTGTGCCACAAAGTCGTGTTCGCAAGTTGTGCCCATATTAGCTAATGAGAGGGACCAGTCGTGTTTATAGATCAACTTGAATTACATGTATCTAGAAACGGAGCCAATTCAAACTTACAAAAATCAAATTCACGTGTATTCAAAACCGCGTATGTTCTCAAAATTCAAAGTTGTATTCACATGTATCTATCTATGTATAGAATATCTATCAAAAAATCCTATGTGTCGCTCTCTGGTTGCTCCCCAACCCCTCTCAAGCCATCAGATTGTTTGATTTGTGAACGTAACAATCTAATATATACATATTAGATCAAAACAAAACAACGTTAAAAAATAAAACAAATCATTAAAAAGTATAAAATATCAAAACAATTAAAAACACGTCCTTTATGTATGAACGTTTTTCAATAGACGTCATTTAGCGAAAGGTATGGCAGAAAACATACTCGATGTTTCAAATCCCTTTCACGTTAAGTCCTTTGACCCTAACCACGTTAACTTTTCTCGTTAAATTTGGTCATGTGCAAGGCACGTGAGGGTAGTTTTGTAACTTTACACCGTTATTTACTAATCAGAAATAAATGAAATAAATATATTTAAAAACAAATACCTCTCTTTCTCTCCTCTCTCATCTTCATCTTCATCTTCACCCACAAACCACCACCTGCCACCGCCACCACTTGCCTCCGCCGCCGCCACACTTCACCTGCCACCGCCACCACACTTCACCTGCTACAGTCTATTTACAACATCAAAACCCAGCAATGGATCCTCTAACAGCTCTCCGTGAGATGACTATCCACAACGAGCTCAACAAAATCGTTCGAGTCGGCGACCACTACTACTTCGGCCCATCTCTCGTCCCCCTGCACCATCGAAACCGCTTACCGATCCAAACAAGGGAATGCATGTTCCTCTTTCAATTTTATAATCCAACTCTTGTTATTTTTCTCACTTAGGATATTTCTTTGTTTTTTTTTGCATATTGGATGCATGCATTGGACTTATTACACTTATGGACTCTTGTTGGAGTCTGTCATATGGGCTTCTTCTTTAAGTCTCTAGCTTCCCTTCCAATTGAATAGGCTCCTTCTCAAAATAGCTCTGTGGCTCCAGGCTATCATCCTATGAGTTTGGTATGGTGTTTTGGTAAATTGATTCGGTTAATCCTTGCCTTATTTGGTGACCTGCTTCTTGGCTATAAGAATAGTGATCGTGGCTGTTGGAACAATATAACTCCATCATACAATTACAAATCTCTTATATTTATCTAGGGTTTCAACCCATATGTTCTTCTCAATTTCTTATTTCAAGATTTTTCTTGTTTAGTTGTTTTGAAAATTGTTTCTTGTAAACTTCTTATTAAGATTGAATAATTTGTGATCCACTTTGTGACATGTTTGGATACTTAGAATTACATGACTGCAAATCTGCAATGCAATCTAAAAAGTTTGTTCGGTTTTGGAAAATATCATATTTCATAAATAAAAACATAAGAACATACATACATCATACATGCATACATTATACATTGTTAGACAATGAAACCGCATACTCAACTTAATTCATATATAACACAGTTGCACACAATGTTTTTTTACCCATAATCATTTCATTAATATATTCGATTTCTTCAATTTAAGATTGGCAACATAAGAAGCTAACATCTCCACACGCACCTTCTCAACATCCGTACGAATGCCCAAATCGGTTTTAAAAGGCTTCGTAAGCTTTCTATATCCATCCTTTACTTTCGTCGGAAGAAGCCTATTCACTTGGCTGCTCCTCCCTTGGTGACTTATGTCAATGCTCACTAGACCTGTCTTACAATAAAGTGCAAAATCTTCACAATTGTTATTACGCAAGCTATACTCTTCATACCCATTTTCATGCAGATAAGTGGCCCTGTGTATGACTTCTTCTGGAGGATCTGACATCTTGGTGGTGCACGTCCCGCCTCTAATTAGTTTGACACGAACGAACGCGCGCTGTGCTTGGTATTTGTATCGGTAGAGTGATCCATTTCTTATGAAGCAGTCTATGCAAGTCATCCTTACTCCACCACCAGCTACTTTTTCTGTCCCGCAATACGATATCGGACAAGCTGGGGTTTTCATGACGCTTGAGCTCGCTGATAAACCAAGTTTACCATCTATTTTTGGGTTCACAAAATGAATAATCTTGTCTTGTCCGATGAAGATTCCTGCATATATATACATGTTTTTATAAATGAATTAACAACAATATATAAGTGAATAATTAACACAGAAATTGAACTGACCATGATGATTATACATTTGCTTCCTCCAAGTATATACGTGATCTCCTTCCTTGAGCTCGGATCTTTTGATTCTCTGGGAAAATAGATCCATAGCTCATTTGCTAGTCAAAACAATCTCAAGGCAGTATTTATATGCATATTATGGAGGAAAAAGAAATGAAATTGCATTTCATAGTAGTCAAAAACTTTATTATCGTAGGCAAGACGTTTGAAAATTCAACCTTCTTTTTATGAGTCAACTGAAATAATGTGTGTCTAAACGGAGCCAATACAAACTTCCAAAATGTATACACACACATATAGATGTAAATTATATGGAAGGAGAAGAAGAATGGAAATTAGTGTCTATGATAGATATCGTTTGATTGACTTTTGAATGCTCAATCCTCTTGTTATCTAGACCCAGTGTTTCCAAAATAAACATAGGCCAAGAGTTTTAATTTAATCTCTGACCGTATTGACAATTCAGAGTCCTCAATTCAACTTAAAAGATAGTGACCTGAGAGGGATTTCGCCTCTCGGTAATTAGGAGTTGAAAAACGTTGTGCTTTTCTAAAGGATTGCGGGTTCCCTTCGTAAAAGAATGTGTAATTTATGTATATACATTTTTTCAACTACAAGTATGCATTACCAGTTGTACTTTCTTCTTAACAAGTTTATTGTGTATTACTGTTATGTACTTCTTCCTTTAGTGGTGGTACCCCACTCTTGGCTATTTAATTTTTACACTTTTGTGAAGAATGGTTCTTTGGGATTTTGTTTGTTTATGTTTATGTAGAGTTCCCGATACGAAGAAAAAAACAAAAAAACTCATCCACCGTCTTCGTTTACAAAATTACAAATCCATGACAAACCCTTCAACACTCATCAATCAAGACACAATAATCGAGAAAGTTACAGTAATGTCGAAAGCTAGAGACCCAGCAATCATCTAAGATGAGAAGACAGTTCAGGCAACAGGTGATCAGCAACGGAAGTATTTGAAGGGTGTTAAGGTAATTTCAATGAAAAAATCTGAGTTAACCCCCTTTGCAACGGGTTGATATGAGTTAATCCCATAATTTTGTTTTTTGTAACAGGTTGTGTTTGGAAGGTTTGGGAGGGGATTCGCATTTGTGGTAGTGTTGTCTTCTAGGAGTTTGATGAAATGCCTGAGATAAGTTCATTGGTTTTGTTAAAAAAATTTAGTTTGTTTGGGCTTGGGTTGTATAGTCTCAAATTTGGTTCTTAGAAGGTTGTTTGTGATGCTAGAGGTGGTGTCGTAGCGGTAGATGATAATATTTTGTGGTTGGTGGTGATGAAGGAAGTCAAGTTCAAGTTGGGCTATAAAACTCTCGAATAATGACTGATTTTGTGATCAGTCATTAATTCCTTCGGTTACAGTTGTACCCTTGCCCCAGCAACACGGTGGTTAAAATACTATTTTTCAAGTAAATTAGAGTAAATTAGAAAGTATGTGAGTTGTTATTTAAAAAAATGATCAAAAATAATAATAACTAATCAACAACATATAGTTGATGAGAGGGACGATCATGTTTATCTACATCTATATACTATCTAATAATGAAGGATATCGTGTGCCACAAAGTCGTGTTCGCAAGTTGTGCCCATATTAGCTAATGAGAGGGACCAGTCGTGTTTATAGATCAACTTGAATTACATGTATCTAGAAACGGAGCCAATTCAAACTTACAAAAATCAAATTCACGTGTATTCAAAACCGCGTATGTTCTCAAAATTCAAAGTTGTATTCACATGTATCTATCTATGTATAGAATATCTATCAAAAAATCCTATGTGTCGCTCTCTGGTTGCTCCCCAACCCCTCTCAAGCCATCAGATTGTTTGATTTGTGAACGTAACAAACTAATATATACATATTAGATCAAAACAAAACAACGTTAAAAAATAAAACAAATCATTACAAAGTATAAAATATCAAAACAATTAAAAACACGTCCTTTATGTATGAACGTTTTTTCAATAGACGTCATTTAGCGAAAGGTATGGCAGAAAACATACTCGATGTTTCAAATCCCTTTCACGTTAAGTCCTTTGACCCTAACCACGTTAACTTTTCTCGTTAAATTTGGTCATGTGCAAGGCACGTGAGGGTAGTTTTGTAACTTTACACCGTTATTTACTAATCAGAAATAAATGAAATAAATATATTTAAAAACAAATACCTCTCTTTCTCTCCTCTCTCATCTTCATCTTCATCTTCACCCACCAACCACCACCTGCCACCGCCACCACTTGCCTCCGCCGCCGCCACACTTCACCTGCCACCGCCACCACACTTCACCTGCTACAGTCTATTTACAACATCAAAACCCAGCAATGGATCCTCTAACAGCTCTTCGTGAGATGACTATCCACAACGAGCTCAACAAAATCGTTCGAGTCGGCGACCACTACTACTTCGGCCCATCTCTCGTCCCCCTGCACCATCGAAACCGCTTACCGATCCAAACAAGGTAACCGCTACACCCTCGAAACCCCAGTTTACTTCATCACCAATCTCAACACCAAGCACCACGATTGCATCCGCAACACGAGCACTCACAAGATCCCCACCGTCACTCTCCTCGACCGCAAGCCCCTCATCGAGTACCTCCATGGCCGTCTCTCTTCCACCAGACGACTCAAATTCACTACCCGAATTTGAATGTGCTACCTACCGACAAGGACTTTGATTTGTATAATAATGATTTTTGTGAAGAATTTACACAAAACCCACATGGGGTTTTGGTGGATGACCAAAACCCACAAAACCCTAAGGATTTAATTAGGGCAATTGAAGGTCCGTTGAAGGACAGCAAGACGGTCTTGGATTGGTGGCAGCGGATATGGGTGTTCTTCGGGTTTCGGGTTTTTCTGGTCAGGTTATTCAGGTTTCAAAGTTTCAAATCTTAACTAGAAACCCAGCCCAAATGTTTCACAGGTTTTTCAGGTTCAGGTATTTGGGTTCAGGTTTTTTCGGGTTGGGTTAATCGGGTTTTTGAGTATCCTAGAAAACGAAACAAAAAACAAAAAACAAAAAAAAATTAAAAAAGAGAACTTCAATGATAAAATTAAAACAACATATTCTTCTTTGCTCATAACGTAAATAATAAAATAATAAACCATCATAATTTGATAAAGTCATAAAAACAATTCAAAAGAAGAGTAAAACTAAGTAACTAACTCGAACCATAATCATCTTCAATCAGACGTGATTTGGTTGTTCGATTATGGTTGCTATTAGTAATAAATGGAATACATAAATTAATAATAAACAATCGATCCATAACAGTGGAATGACAACAGTCGATTAGGCTCAGATTCTGATAACTTTAGTGACTAAGACTAAGCCTATTATACCTAAAAATATATTTAATTTCAAAACAAAAGGTTTATTCAGGTTTTTCGGGTTGACCCAAAACTTATAAATCAAACCCGAGAACCAACCCAAATTACTTCGGTTCGGGTTCGGGTTAGGAATTTCTCGGGCTCGTGTTTTTCGGGTTGGGTTAGTTCGGGATCGGGGGGGTTTCGCGGGTTGGGTTTCGGGTAAAAGTGACAGCCCTAGCGGCGGAGGGAAGTGGTGGCGATGGCATGTGGTGGTTGGTGGGTGGTGGTGGTTGGTGGGTGTTAGAGAGATAGAAAAGGAAGATGAAGATGATGAATATCGTTATTTCGTTTAGTTTCTGATTATTAAATCATGGTATAAAGTTACAAAACTACCCTCATGTGCCTTGCACATTACCAGATTTAAGTAGAAAAGTTAACGGGGTTTGGGTCAAAGGACTTAACGTGAAAAGGATTTGAAACGTCGAGTATGTTTTCTGCTATTTCTTTCGCTAAAGGACATCCATTAAAAAAGCGTTTAAGCATAAAAGACGTCTTTTGCTATTTTGTCATTAAAAACAAAAACCTAAATAAACTCCATAACACGTGGGGCTCAAACTAGTTATATATACGCACATAGATGTAAAGTATATATAGAGGAAGAAGACAACAGGCAATCCCTTCAAGTTCTAAAATTAGAAAAGAAATGATGTGTTCACAAGCGCATATAAAATGTTAGCCTGGCCATTCATAAAAGGGTGTAACTGAGCCGAGCCAGATAATACTCAAACTCTCATAGGTATAACTTTTGAAACTTTCTGCTAGCTTTGAGCTAGTTATCTCAAAATTGAGCTCTGTTGGCTCTAGTAGTCTAGTTCATTTGTATATGAAGGACTCGCTATGATCTAGATTTATAAGATACAAAAGAGAGATGACGCCACACCAGAGTACTTTCAGCTGATACTTGATAAGCATGTATTATTTAAAAAAAAAGGAAGCCTTATTAACAAGCAGCTGAAGTGAGGGAATGAGGGTGCCAATTAAGAGTCGACAATCCTAGAAAATTAGGGCGTCCACGACTGTCAACAAACGAGGGAGCCAGTGACTATGACTTTGGGCATGTTTGGCAGAGAGCTTTTAAGAGCTTTTAGGAACTTCTAACTTTAAGCTTTTAAGAAAAAACTCCTACTCAATTAAAAGTCTTGTTTGGTTGAAAGAGCTTGAAGCTTTTAGGTCCTTAGAAAAAACTTAAAGCTTGAAGTTCCTACTAGTAACCTTTAGAAAAGGCTACAAGCTTTTAGCTAGTATTTTAAATTACTTAAATAACATTCCAATATATATACATTTACTATTATATTTTTTAGTTATGCCCATTTTATTCATTTTATACATTTTATTAAAAGCTACAGCTACTCTGCCAAACATCTAAATATATCTTAGACAAATTAGCAAAAGACGGCCTTTATGTTTGCTCGTTTTTTCAATATATTTACTTTAGCAAAAGAAATAGCAGAAAACATACTTTATGTTTCAAATCCATTTCAAGTTACGTCCTTTGACACTAACCTAGTTACTTTTTCTCGTTAAATCTGAGCATGTGCAAGGCACATGAGGGTAGTATTGTCATTTTACATGCTATTTTAATAAATGAAGGTAAAATAAAACCCAAAAACTCTTTCAACTCTCTCTCTCTCTCTAAACCACCACCAACAACCCCCTTCTCTCCACTCCCCTCTTTCTCTCTACACCACAGATTCACCACCGCACTGCCGCTCCACCGACGACGGTGGTTCCCTATACCCAATTGTTTTGTCAGAGGATGAAGCCGTCGGGTATTTTCCGGCAATGTGAAGGTTCCCGCAACACGCTGGAAACCCAGATATGAGGAAACTAGTGGTAGCCGACAATTTGAAGACGTCCTATTAATCCCAATATCACCAATCTGGTTTTGATTATGGTTATTAGTGAGCCACATTTTCCAATCAAAGTTAAATGCTTTAAAATCAAAGATAAATAAACCACAGTTGTTGGCCTTACCTGCACCGGATTGGATGAACTCACCGCTGACCTGAATGTGGAATTGAACCTGAATGCTCCAGTGACCCTCAATT
Source organism: Bidens hawaiensis (assembly GCF_021521415.1). Classification (NCBI taxonomy): domain Eukaryota; kingdom Viridiplantae; phylum Streptophyta; class Magnoliopsida; order Asterales; family Asteraceae; genus Bidens; species Bidens hawaiensis. The sequence continues at coordinate 18,232 of NW_027503393.1, forward strand.
TTCTAGCCACACCTTGCAGTGGCACGGGGTTTCTGGTAGAAGAGATGGTAACTATTACGGGTGGTGATGGTGGCGGCAAGTGGTGGCGGTGGCATGTGGTGGGTGGTGGTGGTGATTGGTTGGTGATGGTAGTGGTGATGGTTATGGGTTTTACATGGAGAGAGAATGAAGATGGTAAGGGAGGATTATAATTGTTAAAATGGATAAAAGGACCAAATTACCCTCATTAGCACTGCACATGACCAGATTTAACAAGAAAAATTAACTTCGTTAGTGACAAAGGACGTAACGTGATAGAGATTTGAAACATGAAGTATGTTTTATACCATTTCTTTTGCTAAAGAACGTCTATTGAAAAAACGAGCAAACATAAAGGATGTCTTTTGCTATTTTGTCTATGTCTTAAAAGCTACAGCTACCAGCTAGTTTTGCCAAACATACCCTTTATGAGGGATGACTAACGGTGTGAATATGTTTAATAAAACCATTTCGATTTTGGCCGTAGTTGATTGTACCAATTTATAATAGCTATGTCCTTTGTGGTAAATCTTAATAATTAAATCGTATGGCTGTTTAACTCATGGTAATGTTTTTAGTTACAATAGTGGTAGATTGTTCTTCTTAATGGTTTCATCTTTTAGAAGTGATGCGAGGTTCAATGCATGGGAAGGAACACTCTCTAGCCCTGGTACCAAAAATGTTGGTATAGAACTCAATATTAACTCACGAAAGAAACTGAAGAGGTAGGTCCCAGCAGAGCCCAGTTGGACCCGCAAGACTCACCTCAAACAGAGACGTCTGCGCAGTCGGACCCGCAAGACTCACCTCAAAGAGGGACGTCTGCGCGGTTAGACCCGCAAGACTCACCTTAGAGGGACGTATGCGCAAAGACCAACTGGATCCGCAGGACCCACCATGCTCAGAGACGCGACGTCCTTACGCGCAGTACGCAAGCTGCTCCCGCAGGAAACGCCTCCCAATGGTCGACGTACTCCGCCTGTTCCCGCAGCTGCGGATACTAGCCATCAGGGAAGGCTACCCGCACAGCAAGGCTACACGCACAAGGCACTAACTCTCAAATAATTCAGTAATGTCACCTGAAGAAGGAATGAGCAAGCCGGGAACACTTCCGCCCAAAGCCGGGAATACTCCCGCCCAAATGAGCCAGTCCGTACGATACTGGAGGATCTTTTGTACTGTACCTGCCAAGGTATGGACAAAAGATCTGACCAAAGCTGCGACAGCTCACTGACAACAGTACAACGGACAGCACGCTCTAGTACTTAAAGTCACTATCAGCCGCTGCCTACTCACCAACCCCTGTCGGGGCACGTCCATAGCCTGCAGTTGGTGGAAAATGAATAGTACACAGCCGGCCTGGTCACTATCAGCCGCTGCCTACCCACCAACCATCAGCATGGCACGTGCGTAGCCCACAGTTGGTAGAACAGGAATACTATTCA
>NW_027503394.1:0-31754 GCF_021521415.1 Bidens hawaiensis
AAATTAAATAGAAATCAGTAAAAAAAATGTTGTTCTCTTTTAAAATTATTCCTTCAAACAGATTCAAGTTTGACTAGGAACTATATGTTTGATGTTTTAGGAAATTAATATACAATTATAAGAAATATTTACTTTTAAGCGAGGGTCTTCCTGGCTACCAATTTATATGAGCATTGCAAGCCTAAATTTGTTTATTTAATTGATTACTAATTTTATGGCTTTTTCTCTAATTGTTTTTGTTTTCTCAGATGGAGTTTATAGGCTTCTACAAATTTTGGAACGGTAAGATACTTTAAGAGCATTTTTTGGGTTGAATTTGAAAATGGTCATGTTATGCATACACTAGTCCCCTGGTGTGGGAATAACGCTATGCGGCTCGTATAGGGCCTAAACAAGTCGTATAGCCCTAACCTATTGACTTGCGTACGAACGTGTCAGTGTGGCAGCTTTTTGCAGTCTATACGAGCCATATAGACCCTATACGAAGTCGTATAGATTTTCCAGCTTGTATAGCCTGCGTAACTCGTCTAACCTATACGAGCCGTATAGGGTCTATACAACTCGTATATACAACATGTTAGCATGTACTTTGACCAGAGATTTTTAATTACTTTTCTGGTCTATACGACTCGTATATATGGTATACGACCGTATAGACCAGTATCAGATTTTCAAAAGGCTATATTATGAAGGCTATATTTCAAAAGTTGAGTTAACACGAGCCAAAACATCTACACCAACAAATGAAACTATTTTTATAGCAATTATATTTCAAAAGCTTAGATAACACATATATGTGTCAACCAAAATGGATTGCATTACCACATCTAAAAAGTCGTTACCCCGAAACGCTCATGTTGTACGTAGGTTTTTATGTATATTTTTATTTTGTAACCAACTCGGGTGTTGTTTTTAATATTTTGTAGTTTTAAAATTGAAAAAAAAAAACTATATGAGTCAAATAGATCATATACGAGTCATATAGCCTTATACGAGCCGTATAGGGGCTATACGATATACAAAAGAATAAAATCTGACACTTCTGCTTGAAAATGACTTGACCATGCACCTATACGAGCCGTATAGAGCCTATACGACTCGTATAGGCTACCCTGGTGTATGAATAACCAACATGGTATATGTATAACCCAAGCCATTTGAAAAATACTAATCATCTTATTGGCTTTTTCAAAAGGATAAAATAAATGTGTTATGTCAAGTTGATCTCATGTTTATATAATACGTATGGTGCAAACAATCACAAAAGTACATTTATTTATGCATATACTGTTTTAAATATTGAGAATAGAACACACATATAAAAAAGTTTACCTTAAAGATTAAAATATTTAAAAAAGGTTACTTGAAGTATTTTTAAGGCATAATGCACAAATAACAAAACAATTTATGTATCATTTTTCAGTAAATACTAAATAATATTGTTACCTAATTTTAGGTAACCTACTTTAAAATTGCCAAATATGAAAAGAAATTTAAATTTAAACTATTTATATTTTAGGAGGACTACAGGCATGCATATCGTCGTTTTACTTCTATGTTGATTTTACTAGTTGCTCGTTCTAAAAATAAAAATTGACTAGGCGAGAGTCGAGAGTAACTTTCAGTTTCATTATTATCTCTTTGAACTCATCTTTTGTCTTATTTTCTCTAGTCTCTATAGAATTATACTATATAATATAGTATATTGTATACTATGTAATAGATTATAACTTTACAAGTTACAACATGTTGGATATGTTTGGCAAAACTAGTTGGTAGCTATAGCTGAAAGCTGCTAGCTGGTAGCTGGTGGCTAGAAGCTTTTTAAAAATATTTAGGTGTTTTGTAGAGTAGCTGGAGCTTTTAATAAAACTAGTTGGGTGCTCGCGCGGTGCATCGTTTTAACCCGAAACCTATTCTGACTTGACCCTTTCGACTCAAAACCGTACCAACATGAACCGAACTAAATTAGCCATTTTTGCATCGACTCGTTCCGACCCTAATTTCGTCTTACACATGACCCGGACTTGCCTGACTCGACTTGTTGTCGATCCTAACCAATATTCACATAATATGTTAATTTTTTAAAGTTCAAGAAGTATAACAATATGATATTCAAATTAAAGAGAATAAAATGCTCGTTTTTATGATGCAATTTTTTTTAAAAAATATTAACATGCGAAAAAGTTATAGTGTTTTAAAAAGTCATGGGGTAGTTGGTTTTGAATATGAGTTAAATATGTAATTATTATATGAATTAACAAAAAATTATGAAAGTCCAAGTACCAAAAATGTAAAATTTGAAATACCAAAAGCTTCTAAACGCTAGTAGTTGAAGCTTTTAGCTTCAAGCTTTTTCTTCTAACCTAAAAGTTTCAAGCTACTCTAACCAAACAAAATTTTTCAATAAATATGAGTTTTTTCTTAAAAGCTTGTAGCTTAAAGCTCCTAGAAGCTTTTTGCCAAACATACCCGTTGAGCAAATAGGAAAAAAAAATGAGATGGTAGATTTGAATTCTATATGCAGCATCCAAAAAAGCAAAGTTGCCTTTTGCATCTAAGAAAATGAGCTTTAATTTGCCATTTTGTCATTGACGAGTAAATGTCTACAAGTAGTAAACGTACGAATAGTCAATATTGTTTTTATCTTATGTTAGAAGCATTTTTCGAAATAACAACTAAAAATGCATAAATATATAAAATGTATTAAAGAAATTACTAAGTAGATCTATAGATGACGATCGGCTTGTAATGTTCGAGGTTAAACAAATGGCTAAATTTGTTTTGTTTTGACTTGATTATGAAACTCAGATTACAGAAATCAGTACACAACCTATGCAACCATGTTTCAAGATACATTAGATCCCAACTTGGTAGTTGTAGCATTTAGAGGAACCAGCCCATTCAACGCCAATGACTGGATGACAGATGTCGACATCTCATGGTACGAGCTCAAAGATCTAAATAACCCCAAAACCATTGGTCGAATCCATGGTGGGTTCATGAAAGCACTCGGCTTACAAAAGATCAAAGGTTGGCCAAAAGAACTTGAACCACCACCAAATGCAATTGATGAGCACCCTTTTGCTTATTACAAGATAAGAGAAAAGCTCAAGGAGATTTTAGAAAAGAATACAAATGCAAAGTTTATAGTGACGGGTCATAGTTTAGGAGGCGCGTTAGCAATCTTGTTCGCGGGTGTGCTAGGGTTACATGAGGAGACATGGTTGTTGAAGAGGTTAGAAGGGGCGTACACTTTTGGTCAACCAAGAGTAGGGGATGAGTGTTTTGGGAGATACATGATGAAGATAATTAAAGATCATGATGTGAGATACTTTAGGTATGTTTATAACAATGATATGGTGCCTAGATTGCCTTTTGATGATAGATCTCTATTCTTTAAGCACTTTGGGACAACTTTATACTACGATGGCTTCTACAATGGCAAGGTATAACGGTCATTTTATTCCAACGTATACTCAAGTCTATTAGCTATTTAGCACGAGTCATGACAGTTTGGTCCAGGTCAAAACAAGTTTGGGTCAAACCAACATTTTATGTACGTGTCACGATAGTTTATTTTGCTCGACCCAAAACCTTTTGTCCACTTGGTTAGTAAATATGATTACAAGAATCCTGTTACTACCAAAAAAAAATTATAAAAGAGATTTTGGAGGTAAGGACATGTTAAAAGTACGCCTTTGACAACATTCAATTCATTTGACATGTTTTTACTTTAGCAAATGTTGTTGGGTCTCTCAATTTATGTTAACATAGACCAAAACTGACCCGTGTTTTGTACGATTTTGATCATATCAAAAGTTCTACGCATTTGTGAGTTTATGTTCTCGTGATGTTTGAACCCAAATTCAGGTTATGGATGAAGAACCAAACAAGAACTACTTCTCGATGGTGTGGGTTATACCCAAGTATATAAACACGTTTTGGGAGATAATTAGGGGCTTCATTTTGCCATATTGGAAGGGTAAAGAGTACAAGGAATCACATGTCGAAAGATTGTTTCGGATGGTTGGAATGATAATACCAGGATTAGCAGCACATGGCCCCAAAGACTATGTTGATGTCACTAGACTTGGGACTGAACTTGTACCAACCATTACTAACAATGAATAAGTTAGCATAGAAAATGACTGCATAATGTATATTGGGTTGAAGGTAATATTACTGTAAAACTGATTTATAACAGTATAACACTAAACCATAAATTCAGTATTTGAAATTAAAACATTTAATAGCCAGCTATTATTCATTTTCTGAGATAGCATGTGACCCAAAAAAAATCCTTGAGTTGATGCGGTTTACATAGAAACAGAATAAAATCTTTAAAGCACGAAAAGATTGAATTCGAAGCCTTTGATAATGGATGTCTGGTGAAGATAATTCTTGTTAATGTCTAAATCATGTGGGTTGCTTGTGGCCGAGGGGTTCCCGTATAACGGGAAAAAGTTTAACAAACTTATGTATATATATTTGATGATAGTCCTGAGTTTGGCAAATCTACATGGTGGGATGGAGCCTACATTTTACCAATAGACCTTTATAAGTTCTCTTTTAATGAAAATAACATAATTTAATAACAAACTATGCATTGACGACTAGAGTTGATGACCCGAACACAGTCTGTATATTTATTTGTGTCTAAAGACATTAGCACTAACATGAACACGCGTAAAATCATGTAACCCAAACATGATATGTTTGGCCCATTTATCTAAACGGGTTGGTGTATCAACCTTATAAAAACGTTTTCTTTGATTATGTATTCTAGTTTTAAAGGGTATGGCATGTGGGCCTATTTAATTAAACCGGTAAAAAATGACAGGCCGAAGTCTGATTATTTTGTGTCATGTTAGAAACGGCCACCTATAGGTCTAATCTTGAACGTGCCATAACGAGAACGACTAGTAATTAAGATAAGATTAAACCCCTATATGGAATGCATCTAATGGGATGTGTATTCAAAAACCAAAACACATAATTTATTAATGTTCAAATCTAGAACTTGGTGCCATTAAAACAAACACAGATAGTTTGTTAAAATGCAGGGCGAGTAAAGCAACGGGTTAAGAAACGTACATGGCGAGTCTTGATGAAAGAGACCGCCTTGTGTGAAGATTTATCAACACGGTGAGGCTCGTTAGATAATACTGATTCTCTCATTTCTTGGGCCTTCTTCTGAGCTGACTGTAGTTTATTAATGATTCTGTCCATCGATGACGATCTCTTTTTTTCCAATTTCATCTAAATCATGAAAATGGAATTATCTATTATGTATTTCCAAATAATAATAAAAATAATATGCAAAAAAGATGTAACATACCTCTAATTTCCTCATTGCTGCATCTGCTTTTGCCTTCTGCAAATTATCCCATGCAATAATTTTAGCTTCCTCCCTTTGAACCTTTGAGAAGCTCTCTCTCATATCTAAACCTTTGTTTTTCCGGTCAACCTCCACGTTCGACTTTGACCGGCGATATGGATTCAAAGTGATCTGATCATCCACCATTACATCTCTGATATCTGATTTGGAAGAACGAACATGCTGCAGATCAATGGTTAGGATCGAATTAGAGGGTGGTTTTGTTGGAGATGAACCGGGACTACTCTCGGGGCTCATTTGGGTTGCCATATCTCGCCTTGATACATCTGTTGAACCATCGGTTTTATCATCTGTTGAACATGAACGGGGTATGTTCATTCGTTTAACTTTAATCATCGAAGACAAATGGTAATACAAACGGAGTTTTCTTGTTTGTGTTTATTAGTTAAGAAATTGAATGGGTTCGTGTCCATTTATGTTCGTTCGCTGACACTATACATGAACGGTTCATGAACATTTGCGGACATAGATGAACGAACATAACTGAGTGAACACCAATTACTAGTAAACATGAACATCAATATGTTCAGCCTAGAAAAACAATAAACTAGACTAAATTATAATGGGTAATTTTTTATTTTCAAAAAATTGTAATAAATTGTAATGGACCTAAAAAATTTTAAATGTATATGCACACGAACGAACGTAAACTAATGAATGTAAACGAGCGAACATAAACGAACGTTCACGAACATAAATGAACAAGCAACACATTTGTTCATGTTCGTTCGTGTAACTAAATGCACAAAAAATGTTGTTCATGTTCAATCGTTCATAAAGTAAACAAACTCCAAGGGAACAATTCACTGACAGACCTATCTTTATGAAATTAAACGAACATTAAATGTACTGAATGAAGTTCCGGCCAAACGGTTCACTAAACTTTCGGTTCATTTACAGGCCTATCTTTATGTGAACCATTAAATAAACTGTATGTCCACAAACATAAATGAATGAACGGGACATTTGTTCATGTTTGCTCATTTAACAAAATGAGCAAAAAGATGTTATTGTTCGTGTTTGTTCGTTTATTAAATAAATAAACATAAACGAAATTATTCCGCCAAAGACGTGAATCATAATGTTTATAAGACCTGGAGGGGGATGATTTACCTTGAGCAATCTGCAACGATGAATGCTGACTCGGCAATTCAGAGCCAGCATGCATGCTAACCGACCTTGCAATACAATGATCCATCACTGAACAAACATTCCCATTATTATCACGCCCATTGTGATACTGAATCAACGAGTTATAGTCCACATTCACTCCAGTTAAAACTGGTGATTCAGACTCATGGGGCCCAAGCGGTCCACTCTTTGACTTGGTCTGGTTCTGCTGTTGACCCGAATGGTTCAAACCATTCGTCTCCTGCAACTGGACTAACTATCCACCTCTCTGCATCTTCCCATTTGGAAGACAATGCCTTCCAGTTATTATTATACACCATTAATGTACTCTTGTTAGTATTTGTGTTCAAAGGCACGCGTTCTGAACTCCGACCTTTCTGATAATATGGTGTTCTTCTAGCCGAAGCAGAGATTTTCATGGCTGATGTTAATCTCGGGGACGAGCTGGTGACATTCATGGCTTGATTGTTCAGATCAAAACTTGCTGGTCTTCTTCTGTCAGATCTTAACTTCTGGCTTTGGTATTCTAATCAAAGAACAAGTAATCAAGTATTGCAGTATGTAACAATGGCGGATTAGATTGAAGTTAAGCAGTGTTGTAAAAATCTAGAATAATCGCCAATTAATAGGACCAATGTGATTTCATCTAGTCGGACCAACAAATCAATAGGCGATCAAAGTCAGTCAAAATCGGCCCTTGGTTTCAACCCAAGTTTCTGACCCAACTAATATGTTAATGTTTGAATTATTATTTTTTTCTCATTGATTTGTTATGTTTACGTTTAATTGTTTATGTTTAAGCTTTACTATGTGAACTTTAAAGTATTTATCTGAACTTTTATACGTAATTTTACATATATTAAGAGTTTAAGTAATTACAACTTTTAAAACATATTGTTGATTTTAAAACAAACTTCCCCTCGCGATTTTAAACCGCTGTAATTTTTTTGTACGTTAATAATTTTATTGTTTTTAAATACACTATAAAAACAGGCATTCTAATTTGAGCATGATATATACAAAGGGTTTGGATCAAATACAAATGAAATTAACGTGCTAAATGTGAGAATCAAGTAGAGTAATTATATATACAAGTAGAGTAATTATGTAATTATATATACAAGTAGAGTAATTATATATATATAATTTTGAGAAAAAAAGCACTACAGGAGAGAATTGAAAAAGAATTGGTACCTTTGTAAGAGAAGGAGCTTCTGGGTGAAGTGAGGATATGCATTTGATTCTCTGCTGCATCCATGTTTAGTTTTATAGCGACTGCATTCAATTTAAAACCTATAATAATTATACATACATATATATATATGTGTGTGTTTACAGCAATTTAGGTATTAGTTGAGTTTAAATACGACGGTAGGAATTAAATTAGGTAAGGTCACATTATATATACCTTCTTCTGCTGCTGCTTTTTCCACGTTCAGGTAGGGACCGCCATTACCATTGTTACGTGCCGTTAATTCCTGTTTTAGATCTGGATCTGGACCACGGATTCCTCCTGACGATGAATACTGTTGTATCATCAAACATTACAAATACGCTCCGTAGAAGACGAATTCAACATCAATGTTCATGGCCTCTTAATGATAATGTGAGTGGTTGAGAGGTAAGTAACTACTAAAATGTTACTTCTTAATTAAACTTAAGGTTATCTCTTAATCATTAATTTAATTTCTATTCTCACGTGCACATTTGGATAAGTTACTTACCAGTGACGTGTCCTGATCAATTACAGAGTCAGGACTAGTATCTCTACGGCCACGCCGGCGGTTATGGTGATCGTCAAATGCTGCGAGTTCAGGCATTGTTATTTATGAATATTAAAATGAAGAGAATCTATAATATATGTCGCATTGGAATTTGGAATGTGGTATCAAATATGGAAGAGAAATAGTGACACGAGGATCGGTGGAGGAAAGAAAGAAGATGACAGGCAATGTGTTTTCAGTTTTCACTGTTTTGTTAAAACCTGAAGAAACTGCTACATATTTCCCAGAAGATATAATAATTATTGTTTTTTTTCACTTTTTTGTATGCTCTTGTTTGACCAGATTGTTGATGAGGTGGAAGCATCGATATTCGTTTATTCTCGTGGCACTGACTATAACTAATTTTCTTAGTGGTTCACTTGTTTGACATGATTTAATAACCGGGTAACATTATAAAAGATTTATGTTATAGTGTGTGAATTTACAGATTTAGTAAAGTAGTTTTAGTAATGTATGTTAGGATTAAACGTACACATGAAACTGAACACGACACGAAAGCAATAAACGACACTAGGATTTAACGTGGTTCGGTCTAAACTGACCTACGTCCACGGGTGGCAACTAGGTATATCTTTATTGAGTGACAGCGATTACAAGTACACGACATCAAATATATAGAGATACACTTAGGGTTTGTATCTTATTAAACAAGAAATCCAAACCAGGCCGGGCCTGCCCTTTGGACTTCAAATAATAAACCGGGCCTACACCGAAAAGGCCTACGAAACCCAACAAACTCCCACTCAGAGGCCTTGAGTACTCTCGTCTGCACTCCTGATTGTACTTCTGTAATCCGAACATTAACCATCTTCTAGTTGTCCCTACCGGCTCCCACTGAAACAAACTACCGAATCCTGAGATACGTTGAGAACAAACACTCTCCATATTCAGCAAGTAATTCACTGGAGAGACTTTTATAGCCGGAATACTGGTTTTCTTAATCCACTGTCGACCTGGAACTGTAACTGAAACACGACCTGTGCTCCCAATGTCACGATGTCCTCTGACTGATTTAACCTTCCTAGCTCATTCATCCTGAATCTTCACTTTGGCTCTGGGTTTGTTACTTGCAAAACGAACCTTCTTCTGCCCACGAGATTCTGTGAACCGGACTTTGTCTTTCACCAAAACTGGATCCACTCCTTTCGGTGACATATCGACCATATACAACGAACCCATTTTCTTGCCACGAGCAACAACGAGATTCCCTTTGACTACTTTCCACTGCCCATTCCCGAACTTAACATCGTAACCCTGATCATCCAACTGCCCAACTGAAATCAAACTTTTTTTCAAACTTGGAATAACCCTAACATCTTTCAAAGTCCAAGAAGTACCGGCTGAAGTTATCAAATCAACATCTCCCATACCCGTAACCTCTAGAATATCATCGTTCGCAAGTCGAACCTTTCCAAAATCCCCAAACTTTAGATTCTTTATCGTTTCACTACAGTGAGTGGCATTAAACGATGCACCAGAATCCATCACCCAAGCATCAACGTTATCCTCAACACTAAGAACGTAAAACTCATCCTCTGGGCATTCTTCTGCAGTGTTGACTTCTGTAACGTTCACCTCTTTCTTACCATTCGGACACTGATTCTTTAAGTGTCCATTCTCTTTACAACCCCAGCATTCAATATCATTACGAGTCCTAGACTAATTCCTCTTCCTACTCCCACCGCCTCAATGTTTTCCCCTACCTCTACCTTCTGTGACTAATATATCACTTGATGATCCACCTGAATTTCTGCGTCTTGAATCTTCTCCAAGAATCAAATCCCGAATCCCATCAAAAGTAATCTTTGTAGACGAACTACAAACCGCAGTCACTGTTTGCGACCAACTGCCGGGCAAAGAGGATAACAACAAAAGACCTTGAACTTCATCATCAAATTTAATGCCGACTGACACTAAGCGGGAGAGGTTCGAATTAAGATTATTGATATGCGTTGTAACTGACCCACCCTCTTTCATTCGGGTTGTCACTAGCTCTCTGATAAGATAGACCTTATTCGCTGCCGAAGGCTTCTCATACATGTTGGATAGTGCGTCTATCATACCACGGGCCGTGGTTTCTTTCATGACGTTAAATGCCACATCTTCCGACAACGATAACGTAATACAAGCCTAGCTTTCTTGTCTAACTTCTTCCAATCTGCTTCTGACAACTTTTCTGGTTTTTCATCCTCAAGCACTACATCCAAGTCTTTCTGACAAAGTAGTGCCTCAATCTGCATCTTTCACCAACCAAACTTCTGTCCGTCAAACTTCTGTATCGAAAGCTTTCCGTCTTCTGCCATAGCAATGACTAAACGAAAAAAACTATTTAAATGCAACGGAATAACGAACTGTAAATCAGAAACTGAAACTTAACACTGAAACAATAAACCCTGGCAAACACTGGTTCTAAATGTTGTTAAACGATTTCTTCTGATTCGACAGCTGTTCTTCAAAATAGGATCTTGATCTTGCAGCGTCGTCAACCAGTCTTATCTTTATCAACACAAAACAAGAACTGGGCGTTTGTGTTTATCCCTTCTTTTAATCCTACTCGAAGAAACCAAGCACAAATAAAACAAAACCTACTCCTCCTTTGTTTTGAATTGCACAAAGCCCAAGCAACATAACAATATATTGCTTTTGTTGATTCTTGATATTGATAACTAATGAGTGCCACAAACAAATTAATATACCTTTTCCTTTTATGACGAATGATGTGCTAAAAGTAGTCAAATAATTATTAACTAAAAATAAGCTAATATAGACACTAAGTAATAATTCTAAACTTTTAAACTTAACTTAAACTACTAACCGGCAAGTGTACCATTCGACTCTAGTACAGCTAAGTAAGTCCGGATATCGAACCCACGAAACTTTATAAATTACGTATACTAGCTAATTAGACTCAACTACAAGACGTGACTATTTAATAATAATGTTTGAAGGGGGGTTTTAAACTAATTATTAATTAACTAAACCTAACCCTAGTTAAATAAAATATAATAAACTACTAAAACACTTAGATTAACTCAGATGATGAAAATAACTACCTAGGCTAGAATCCCCGATGTCACGACAATCAATCAAATGGGAAACTTAAGTTATGGAACTGGGATCGTAAAATAGACCCTTGACAGAAAACCCGAACAGGACCCTTGACCTTCAAGAAGACACCTATGGATTTCTAACAAGTTTTAAGACTCACCCGTTTTATGAATTAAACTTCCTTACTGTTATTTAATAATTTATGTCTAAGTATCTTTATGACGAAATCCTACCTTACAGCGCGGAAATTAAAGATAGTTAAGAAGACTCAACTGACTTAATAGACTAAGCTGACAATCAAACCTAGACGGACTCCTTACGAAGAACTAAATATAGCAATCCTGACCAACAAAGATCTGTCAATAACCTATCACCTTACAGCTTTCTTGGCTAGCAGCTCACTTTTATCTATTTAATTAGTTTTATTGTTTCTATGATCTTAATGCATATTAATCATAAACTAGTCAAGAACACAAAGTAAATGACCTAACAAAACCCTATCCTATGAAACAATCACCAAGGGTAATGTGAAACAATAAATCTAAGTAAATAAAACCAAGCAATCATACGCATCAATTAATTCAAACTCAACACTTTACTTAGAACATAAAATCCATAACGAAAAGAAATCCCAATCAAAATCAAACCGAACAAAGGTTCATCACGACCTAGGTAGTTTATGAAGTTTAGCCTGGCATCATATAATCTAAATCAAACAAAATAATTAAAACTGAAAACATGGTGAAATAATGAGAAACGAAAGATTAAAGGCGATAAAACCTGTAGTCTTCGATCTTGAACGTAAAGCTCTTCACCGGCTGTTCTCGTGCCTTCAAAATCACCACAAGACTCGAAAGTATGCTCCAAGAAACTCTAAAATCGTCTGGTGACTTCAGGTTATGTCAGGTTTAAGTTAAAGGTGTTTAAATAGCGAAAACCAGGCCCGACAATAACCAAAAACGAATTAAAAACCCATCAGCATTGCCTAGACGCCGCGTGCTCTACCAAGGGGGGCGGTGGTCTGACCGATTCTCTGTTCTGGTTCTTCCTGACGCGTTCCGGATCTCCGTTTCGGCTCTTTTTATCTCGTTTTTCGCTCTTTTTAATCACGATCAAATCCCGGAACTTACGACACACAAAAACGTTAGTAGTATACAAATCTTGATTAAAAACGAACAAAAACAATTAAAATATTAAATAAAATAAACAAGGGAAACATATATATTTAGCATTATATCAACGAACGTGGAGGTCTCACAGATTCTTTCAATCGAACAACGAGAGTAATGTCCGGCTGCCAAAACAAAACCTTAGCTCGATCCAACTCTCCTCTCGAGATCGTGTTCTTCGTGTAATCTGAACCTAAGCTCTAGATACCACTTGTTAGGATTAAACGCACACACGAAACTGAACACGACACGAAAGCAATAAACGACACGAGGATTTAACGTGGTTCGGTCTAAACTGACCTACGTCCACGGGTGGCAACTAGGTATATCTTTATTGAGTGACAACGATTACAAGTACACGACATCAAATATATAGAGATACACTTAGGGTTTGTATCTTATTAAACAAGAAATCCAAATCGGGTCGGGCCTGCCCTTTGGACTTCAAATAATAAACCAGGCCTACACCGAAAAGGCCTACGAAACCCAACAATGTATTGAATGTTAAGTAAATAAAAGATGGAGTCGTGAGTAATAAATAGCTCATAGAATCCGATCTAATCATCTCGTTTACTCAACTAGACTGTTTTCATGTTCGGTTTTTTGTTTTAACCAGTCTGACCAATCGGTCTTTGTCCGGCTGTTAAAACAATGGGAGAGAGAGAGTGGAGTGTGGGTCTGACGTCCTTTGTCCTTTTATGAGCATCGATAAAAGAGGTCTATAAATAGAAAAGTGATAAATATAAATCGGATAATTATGTTCCTGAAACAGCTCGATTTTACTGTTTAAAACATTGTGTTTTTCCAAATAGTTAGTTTGTATTAAATTTTTTAAAATGATTGAGTGATTAGTAAATGTAATACATATACATAATTTAATTGCATATTTTGAAAATTAAAATAAGGGATCGATTTACTTCCGTAAATACAATTTCGATGGTTTAACAACGCTCCCAGCCTCGGGTCGACTTGATGCAAGCACCCCTTGTCACGAGTCACGGTTGTTGAATCCATTTTAACCCGGTCATCAATCAATACACAAGTGTCCATCATCATCGCCGATTGTATGTATGCATGTATTCTCTATCACGGGATTCAAACCATGATTAAGTTATGGCATGAAGCATTTGAGATATTATTTTTATTTAACATTTTTTTATGTAAAGTATAAAAACCTTTTGTACACTTATGTGTTGGCATGTTGCATACCCATTTAGTTCCTGTCAAACGGTGGATGATGTTAATTTTCATTAAGTTATGCATGTGTGGATCGCGTGTCTACTTTTAGGTAATATATTAAAGTCTTATTTATTATTTTAGAATATATATGATTATTTTCTCTCTTTTTAATTCTCTTTCTTCCCTTATATAGAAACTCGGATATTATAAAAATGAAATATCAAATTAAAGTGGTGATCATAAACAAAAACAATACTAGAAAGGTTAAAATCATTTTTTGAAACAGCGTATGAAATTATCTTCAGCATGAGCTTCCGTGAGACGAGATATCAATCGTTCAATTGAGACTATGTGGGTGCCACTGTGCGAGTAATCGTGAACAAAGGTTGATGGTTTATGATGAAAATTAGCAAATTATTAAAAGAGATTTTTTTTTTACTTAAAGAGAGTTTAATCTTGAACTCGTTTAACATATTAAATATATAAAATATAAATGTGACTTACGCGTGATGTTTAACATAGTTATATTGACATGACTCACCGTATTTAATAAATGATAATAAATCATTAACACAGTAAAAGAAGTTACAAGAAAAAACTACAATCAATATATTTAATAGTAAAATTATAAATCTTCTTGTTTTGCTAATGAGTCTTAAACTTGTCGTGCAAACTTATTTAACACTATTTGTTAAGCGGTTTAATGTGTGTTGTAAATAGGTTGAGCCTGTTTAGACACGTTTTTAACTTTGTCATTAGCATGTCGATCCGTTTATGATATGAACTCATTTAATCTAAACTTTAGCCAATTTTTAACTCGATTCCAACTTATGTCACTATTGATCTGAACATCTACTTTGCACTAAACTCCTGTAATGGATTCACTTTGTGTGTATCTCATGTATAAACTTAGTTTGTTTTATATAAAAGCTAAAATAATTTTATTTATTTACCAAGGTCGTTGAGTAAATAAAGTCTTTGGAATGCGAGAAACGAGGCTATTGGCTCCGGAAAAGCGTATACAATTGCCTGGTCGCGGTTAAGGGTGTTCATCGGACCGGATAACAAATTATTCGGTTTATGCGGTTTGGGTTATTCGGATTTGAAAATTTTTGGATCTTATCCGAAATCCGATCCGAATTTGGAATATTCCTATCCGATCCGAATCTATCAAAATTCAATTCAGATTGGATTCTGATAATATCCGAATAATCCGAAATAAACCTAAAACAAATTCCTAATTTTTTGTTCCTAACATTTAATAGTATAGAGTCACAATAAACATACAAACCGGAAAATATTAATTACTCTTAGAACAAATTTAAAGTTCAAAGTTCAAATAATAGTCTAATAAATATATCAAACCGGAAAATACAACTAAAAACATGTTTTTTATACGGATTAAACAGATATCCGAATAATCCGAACAATCCGAATTTTTTAAAATTCCATATCAGAATCCGATCCGAATCCGAATAAAAATTCAGATCGGTTTATTTGGGTTTAGGTTTCGGTTCGGATTTCGTTTTTTTTTTATTTCAAATTTAGGATTTCTTAAACACCCCTAGTCACGTTAAAACAAAGTTTGTGGGTTTCCATTGGATTAAAATCAGGAAGTCTTTGTTCAAATCGTTGTCATTAAATGATTGGTGTAATTTTTCATTTTAATTGTTATGTGGTCTCTTTTTCGTCTCTATCGTCTCATTAGTTATGCTATTTTTACTAAAAAGCAAACAATAACACCTTTATTTATTAAAGTTTCTTGATTAGTTGTTTTTGTTTACACCGCTCATGAACTGTCACTCCGACAAAGAAAAACAAATTGGTAAAAAAGAAGATGGTCAGCGTCCTCTAAAGGCACTTTAATCCGTTGCTTCAATTTATCCTGAAAAGAAGCGAAAAAGAGTTGATGATGAAATACCAAAATGTTAAATCTAGTTTTGATTTTTATGAAAGGATAAAACAAGAGAAAATGTGCTCAGAGCTCCTATATTTCGGAGAATGACGAAAAATGGTTTATTACTTTGTTAATTTTATATATTTTAACAATCTAAGTAATTGGTCAGATTAATTGCATCAACGGATAATTTATAATAATATATAACTAAGGATGGTATTGCTTAATCCGTCCCTTTACAATGCAAACAAAATATGAAATATAAAATAAAGAAAATATGAATCTAATGGAGTAAAAAAATGAGAATTTAAAGGAAGAGCAATAAACATTGAAAGTCTTGTCCAACCATCGAGTTGCTTCATTGGTTTAACCGGTTGGTGTCACTATCAGGTAACTAATATGAAGACGATTCAAGAGTAGTTAAGTAGAACGATTGTGTAGGCGGTTCTAAGTTATTTAGGTCGACTTTGATGCCGGTGCATGAAAAGATAACAAAAATAAACCAATAAGTTTTCTTGAATTTCTTTCTCCTCATTTTATTTTTGTTGGAAGACATCAAACTTAACTAGGACCCAACTAAAACATTTAACCTGAATATGACTCATGCAATCCATTTATCTACTCGAGTCAGACAATTGATGTGTTTCGAGTTGTAAATGTGTTATGAGCAGGTTAACGACTTGACGTTTTGTAATGAACAGGTTGGTGGGTCTCTATTAAATGGATTAAACGGGTTGACAAATTGATCTTATAAACTATACTTCTTTTTTTCTATTTTTCAATGGTTTAAACAAATTAAAGGTATGTTAAATTAATGGGTTAAATATATCAGCCCAAATAAGACCCATTTAGTTAAACGATTTGTAAAGCCAAACATAAATTATTTATTAAATGGTTACAAATACCAAAACCGAAACATTTCATGTACTTTTGTTAAGTTTGTGTAAGGAAATACCACCTCTAATGCTAATATAACTTTTTTTATAGTTAATCCTCTTAAATAATATATTACCAAACTAAAGCAAAATGTTATATAGAATGCAATTTTTTCTCAAACATATATATTTGAACCACGTTTGTAACTACCTCCAATACTTGAGTGAGTCTTTCTAAGACGGAATCTTAACCGTCCATATTGATTTGATCTTTCATGCCTGATTCATCCAAGATCAACATCAATGAGGAAACTCACTACTATGGGAAAGACCCTTAAGTTTGATTATCCAAGACCATAAAGATCGTAGTCTAACCATCGTCCTATGAGTCTACGCCATTAAATTAGACCAGAAGGTCAAATGCTTTTCAAACATACACTAATCTATTATAAACATTTCATATTTTTTTCATGGTTTGCTTACGAATTCTTTAATACTTATTTGACTTCACTATTTCCATCCGCTACTTAATGTTTGTTGTAACTTGAAATATAACTTTTTGATGAATGTGATAGATTGAAAAGTTTCATTTATTAGTATGTAGTTATATCCAAATGTAAACTTCTTTTCTTACTTGTTAGAAAACCGATATCGAAACTTAAGCTTAACCTCATATTGGAGATAGATTTGGGTAACCAAAAGTTTAAGAATACGGACCTAATGGACATGGTGGGCCTCACTACCTCTAAAAGGGACATAAAAAGAGGCCATTTGTGTCCAAGTTGTTGGGAGCAGGTGTGGGTTTATCCACACATGCATCCGTGATGTGACAAAGAGATACCAAAGCATTGAGAACATTGAGGCGGCTTCCATTTATGCTTATGAGATAAGTAAAAATGTAGTAGCACATTAGCATGTGAATCATTAAGAGAAGAAGGAAGTGTGCCTTAACCCGATCAATAAATCAGTTTTAGCATAAATTTCTACTAATACCCGTGCAAAGGAAAGAGCGCTCCCCTTATCCGAACAACATTTCCTTGTCACCTCGTAAAATCACATATGCGACTAATTAGCATTTGGCTAATATTACCACCATTCCATAAACTCAGTGGCAAGTCAACAATCGAGAACTATATTGGAACCTTTGATGGTTCTGGTTTAGCAAACATGCATCCCACATTTGAATAATCAGTAGTCAATCTTAAATTTAAAAAAAAAATGTATTTATAAAACCATCATTTTTGCCATCTCTATTTAAATTGGTATTTGATAATTGGACCTTGGAGAGTGTTTGATGGACTTTATAATTTGCACTATTCTTAGCTAGAGTTGGGCTCAACCCAATTGGACATGAGAGGTTTCTAAATTCTAACAATAATATGTTGGTTTAGACTTTAGTGTGCTATGTTTGGTCAAACCCACCCCTACCACCCATGCCCATGCAATCCATATTGGTTGTCTTTTTTCTTTTTCTTCTTTTTGGAACGGCCAAGTACAATTGGTTGGCAAGAGACTCCAAAAGACTTGCTATCCGCATACAATCCACCGTATAGTGATGTTGTCCATATTTAAGAGCATGTACATGAGCCAGAAATAAAACTTGAGCACTACCCTAGAAGAAAACTTTAAGGAAAACGTCCTGACCACCCCACTAAAGTGAAAGTGACTCATATTGGTTGTCTTCTATATGTAAGTAATGCTAGTTATGACTTATGTATAAATGATATTTTATTTATTTATACGTATCCATTTATATCTTTGGATGTAACCAGTACACATATAATGATTTGATACAAGACTATATGGATTTGCATTTTTATTGCAGTTAAAAATAAACATATTAAACCAGGATTGGTTTTATTTGTTGTTACTCGGACTTCCTCACTAGGTTATTCATTTTAACAACCACAGCCAGTTAAAATTCATTTGCCAGAGATCATGTGTTATATTGACAAGCTAAATAAATTGAATTTAAAATTACCTTACAAGAGAAAGTCAACATAAACTTGTTCAATATGTATATTATCTAGTTCATAAAACTACACCATTACATGGCCATTAAAATAATATAATTTTGCAATTGCATATTTGTATATGAGGTTAGGGATTCAATCCTGTAAAATGTAATATTTAGTCGTTAAAAAAATTATAGAAAAAAAAGGGAGTACTATCAAAAAGTACCGTATGACTTCGTTGGCTTTTACCGAAAAATATGAGCCGTACTACCGAAAAATAAACTAAATCAGTCGGATTGATTTGATATTTTGTTCCCATGGACCGGCACAAAACGCCTCACTTTTGACAGCTTGAATCAAATCTTTTATCAATATATTTTAATTGATAAAGATGGTACATGAATATTATAGATATGAATAAATATATATAGTTCAAACAATAAAAATATAGGTCGATTTGCATGGCCGATTCAAAGTTTCAGGCTCTAAACCCTTAAACTGTCACACCAGTCGATTTAATTCGGTTTTATAGCGGGTTTATAAAGACCTATAGTAATTTTTTTTCATGGGCCAACATGACATTGAGTGTATAAAGTATTATTACCTATTCTAACTCAAAACATGTTTTAACCTGCACTACCCGTACCTCTATTGGCTTTTATGTCAAGGCTATTTCATACTTGAAGTTCATCTCAAGCTTATTGTTCCTGAGTTATCATGCTCTCAACTAAGCTCTTTTTATCGGTGAGAGCGAGGGTTGGTAACAAAAAAGACCCAAATGGGTAGGTATGGTGATTGGGCAATCAAGGTCAAATTTTTTAGTGCAGGTCAAAATTCAGAAAGGGTCGACCACTCAGGCACTTTTTTTCTTAAAAAAATATCCATTATTCTAAAACATCGCTTTTTCAACCATATCATTGAGTTATCCAGGTAGCCAGGCTTCTATTCATTGGTCGAATCAAAACATATTGTTTTAGAGAAAATATCAAATACTCAAAATTATCAAAATACCATAGTCAAGATTGAACAAAAAAAAAAAAAAAACTTTATAAGCAGTTGGGCAAAAGATGATGACTTTTATTGCAATTAAAGTGGGCCCAACTGCCACTTTCACAATGATGGTTAGTCTAAATAAAAAACCAAGTACAATAAAACATGTAACACGCTCATGGCAACAACATGATTTGCCAACAAATATGTAACCTAACCTTGTATTTTCTCTACTTGATGTCACAATGGGGTTTAAATATAACTTCAAATTCATCTCACACAGTTCTAACCCTAAATCCTCTTTCTAAGCAAATATGTACACATACATAAACTTCCCATTTCACCCCTGTGAAACCTTGTAGAACCTCGTGCACACCTTCACCATGGACCCGACAACGTTCTTCTCAGATTGCGACGTTTTGCTCCGGGTTGCGTGCTCATCATTTCAATAACCTGATATTTATTTAAAAGTATAGTGCAAAAGATTAAAATTTGATACTTAAAAAGTATGCATGTAAACGGACCGAATGTTCAATGAACCATTCGATAACCAATTGACGGGACGTTCGTTTATTTAATAAATGAACGAACATGAACAGAAGTTTTTGTTCATTTAGCTAAACAAATGATCATGAACACATGTCTCGTTAGTTTATTTATGTTGGTGAATGTTTGCTTAAAGTCGATATGTTCATGGGCATTCATTTATGCCCGCTACTTTACGTTTTCTTTGAGTTTGTTCATTTACTATCGTTAATATATTCAGTTAAATATTTTAGGCCCATTACAACTTAGTCTAGTTTTAATTACGTTTTTAGGCCCAACACATTTTTGTTCACATCTACTTTTAATTGGTTTCAGCTCAGTTATGTTAGTTCATCATTTGTTTACGTTCATGAACCATTTGTTTATACTTTTAACAAACAAACATAAATGAACACGAACATGTACACTTTCTTAACGAACGAACACGGACAATAAATCTTTATTCGTATAACTGTTCGGTTCAATCATTTGTTCGTTTAAAGTTAAACCATTCAAAAAACTATGATACAGAATAATACCTGATTCTGTTGTTTTTCCATCATCTCAGCCTGCATAATATAAACAATGTCATCATCATACTTAACATTCAAATTTCTTCAAAAATAACTTCATTTTTTAGTAGTTTAACAGGCTATCAAGTTGGTAACTTAATCTTTTACAACAAAACAGATATCTTTTATATATATAAAAAATAAGAATAGCAATTTTACCTTTCTTTTCAATTCTTGATTCTGTTCTTTCAGCTTTGCTACTTCTGCTTCCAGTTCCATAGTGTAGGCCTACAAAAAGCCACAAAGAAATTCATAACCAAAAAAACCGAACACAAACAAAAACCAACAGTTTGGTTTTATGTTTTCGAAGAAACTGAATTTCTGGCTCAAGTTGGGCTTTGTATGTAATTAAACCCGAAAAGACTGAAACCGAATGTATGAATTTTCATCTTTAAATTTTAATGTTAAGTAATTAAAAAAAATATTATGTTTCTTTTAGCCCAAAAGATGTAACCCAAATATATTAGATCGAATGTACAATAATCAATTAACTATTAATTAACCAAAAAATTTAGAATCAAATTCATTATTTTGGGCCTTTTTTTGGTCCAAATGGTAAAACCGAAAACAAAAAAACAAAAAAAAACACAAAAAAACAAAACCGAACGCTTTTCTTAGACCAAAAGTTTCAAGCCCAAATGGTAAACCGAAAGGAATTCAAAAACTCAAAAAATGGTACCTTAAAACAATAAAAACAACACTAACCTGCTTACGAGCACGTGATCTAGCAGCTGACTCACGGTTCTTAATCATCCGTCTCTGCCTCCGTTCAACAACCTTTTCAACCGTCCCACTTCGTCTCCCCCTCACAATCCCACTAAAATCATAAGGCGAAGGCGAAACCGAAGATGTTTCACCATTATTCTTCCCCACTCCATCTGATGAAACCACAGGCGACCCCACGGTCACCGCAACTGCCCCGGGCACCCCTAACCCAACCACTCCACCAGAAACCATATTATTATTCATCACTGGATCAGTAACAGAAACACCCATCATTCCGTTCCTAATTACCGGACTACCCTTCGGTACAATTGGAAACAGTTGCTGATTTTGTGTAGATCTAACTCCATTAACATTCAATGGTAGATTAGATGTTGACTGAAATGCAATCTGGTTACTGTTATTAACATTAACATTTGCATTAACATTAGCATTTGCACCATTTTGAAACCCTGTAGCACTAAAGCCAGGGGTATTTTGGGGATTTGGCAAATTAGAAAACTGAGTTTCTTCCCTTACAACTCCAGCTTTGACCAAAAACTCCTCAAGAGTCATTTCCCCTAAAGTCTGCTGTCTTTGTGGCAAATTCGGTTGACCGAAAGCGCTAAACTCTTTCGAAATATCTTTCCAAACTTCATCAACAGTTTTCTGGCTCAATGTTCTCGGTAACGTTAACGACCCTTGACGGTGTATAGTCGCGCCACCATCACCGCCAGTGCCTCCGCCCTGACCGCCAACAGCGTTGTTTCCGGTTGTTTGAACCTCTTCAGCATTCCAAATACTCTTTAGCAGCTCATCCATGTTCATAGATCCGAAATCTTTACCAATGCTACCACCCATAGTGTTTTGCAGCTCATCAAAAGTTAATGAGTATATCGACCCTTGTCTTGCTAAATGGAAGCCCCCCGGCGGCCTCGCGCCACCAGCATCCGCAGCAGCCACGGCCGGCTGAGTCCCAAAGTTCTTGAAGTTCATAATTCTATCTTATTCAAGCTAATAAAAACTCACTGTTAAACACCATAACAAAAAAACTGTTAGGATCTCGGTTACGCAACACACACGCACACTAACAACTGCAGCCCAGTCTAATCTGAGCACACTAACAACTGCAGCCCAGTCTAATCTGACCTACGTCCACGGGCTGTAACCAGTATTATCTTAAACAAGATAACATAAACAATCCCAAAAGTTGAATTAGGTAAAACTGAAACCCTAGATCAACTTCTAATCATAAAATTAACAAAATTAACAAGAACCCATCACAAATTCAGTCATCTCATTACAAAATTAACTCAATTCTAAACTTCTAAACATGGGTTCGTAAAAATATTACCAAATTAACAAAACCCTAATTATGAAATCACGATCAAAACCCAATTTTTCGTCAAACCCACGTATAATTAGCTCAATTTAACCGGATTTCAAACTCGAATCACTCGAATTGAATAAAAACACGAGACCCAGAACCGAATATGATTCAGTTAGATCGAATTAGTGATGAAGAAGATGAAATTAAGAGTGAAAAGAAGAAGTAAGAATTGAAGAAACTTACAAGAATTGGTTTGGTTTAGTAAGAAAGAATAAGAATATAATGGAATTGGTGTGTGTGAAATTGGAGTGGTGATTGGTGATGAGGGTGTGAGTGGCTTAATATGGAATCTTGGTGTGGTTTGGGTTTGCAGCAGCTTTTTATGGGTGGCTCACTTTCTAATTTTAGAAGCTCTGGGACTAGCTTTTTACTTTTCTTTATTGTATTAGTAGTAAAATACTCGTATTAGGTTTTACCATTACTCTACTTTTTTTTTTTTATATGGTAAAAATATTTGGTTCAGGCTTCTAGGATGATTCGGCTTAAGGCGATCGACTTTCCTGTCTCCTCATCTCATACGGCCCTGCATTGATGGTATATTATTTGTTGTAATTTTTTTTATAGATAACAAGCTAGTTGTCACTTGATTGCTGGTATTTATCTAACTCATGATATAATTAGATTTATTAACTGAATAAATAACTATTATATGCTCAAACATATCACAATTCGATTAAAACTAAATTACAAAAATATATCGGTTAAAAAGTTAGTTTTAGGCTTTTAGCTCATAACCGAACCAAACAAAGTTCACCGAGAATTAATGGTAATGATGTTAGTAAACGTCATTTTTAATATATAATTTAAGCTAAACTTATTTTTTTATAAACATGACATGAAAACAAGTTGTGTAATGTTTACACCAATTTAAGCAAGCTTTATTCATAGATTTTTTTTTCCTATGACTAACTGTATACTCAAAACATAGAATCTAAGTCTAATCCAAAGACTCTCTCTTCAATACCACCAGACTGAGCTAAAAATACAAAACACGCTATTTATAAAATTTAATTAGATATTGTATTTTGAATTTAAGTGTTAAATTTGGGTTTACCAAAACTATAACTTTTATTTGTTCTTCTGTATATCTAACAGACTAACACCAACTCTAATGTCATCACTAGTTTTTCCTTCAAAGTTAAAACATATTTGCGTGTTTTTTTATCTATAGTATTTTTATTTCATAATAATTATATTAATTCAATAGAGAAAGTAATTTAAATATTGAATCCAAGAAAAATCTCATTTTAGGTTAGGTTTATATGATGTTTATTAAAAAGAAATTAAAATCGCACACATTACTTTTAGCACCAAAGTCGAAATGTTGCAAAAGGATAATGAATAAAATATATGATTATGTTGGACATTATTATGTGTGAGCCAAAACAGGGTAAACGTGGACCACCAACGAGAAGGTAGGAAACCTGATGGGAGAAGTAACCTACCACTATTTGACAGTTGGGATAACATTAGCCGTCCACGTGTTAGATGCTTCTTAGATTAGGATGTTTGTCTTGTAGTCATATACACTTTATATCATATGATTTTTATATTCGGATGGTCATATATCTAAATTTAACGATTTAAGGAACATATACATATACACACCCAACCTAGTTAAACATACTTATTCCTATCTTTAGACTTTAAAGCATCAAACAATTATAAATATCTTTACTAACAAGGACAATTAAGGTGTCGAATCTACAAGGAATCAATGAAAAATGCTAATCAAATTCAGTAATTACTAACTAATTATACTAGATGGACAGACGATGTCAAGCGATTTGAAAGTTGATTTGGTTGTAAAACAATGAAAAGAAAAACAACCAAACTCCAGGTTTCGGATTGTGAAGCAGACTAGGCCAATTGATTAAACTTGCTCGGAAAACTCGTTTGTTTATATCTATAATTAAAAGACTAAATATTTGGCCACATTAATCATCAGAACTTAATCCGAACAATTGACATGACTGAATAATATCCTAATTTATTAACAGTTTTAGGGTTTGATAAATGCAATCGATTTAATAGCTAGAGATAAACGGGTCAATGACTCTAAGAACCTAATCCTAAAAGTTGATGACCACAAATCAATTTACTGATAAAATCACAAAACATTCAATTACAAAAATTGTTGAATGCGCAAACAAACGTAAAAGATTAATCAACCGAATGATTAATCAACTCTAGTTCAAATGTAAAGATTCAAAATACAAAAAGTCTTGCTTTAAAGCACAACCTACTCCCGGATATGGTTACAAAAGATATAGCCTTGCATCTTAATCTTGAATAGCTTTATTGATTGTTGAATGGATGATAACATTGATGATTATGATGATCGGGATGTGTTATGATAGTGAAAGATTGCTCCAAAATCATCAAAAACGGGAGATATGTCCTTTTGAATTAGGGTTAGTTTTCTTTAAATAGGTGGCTGAAAACGGAATCAGTATAAAGATCTCGACAAGGACGTAAGGTTACGCCCTTAGTGAGTAGGGCTACGCCCTATATAGGTAAATTGGCATAAAGTTACTTCCTCTTCCAACCACCTTACGCCCCACTCTATTTGAAGTATGTTTGGTTTTTCAAGCACCGAGCAATTACTTTCTTATAGAGTAACCTTACTCTCATGTACCAAAATTTTCATTATCTTCATCTTTCATTATATCTTCCATCCAACACTTAAGCATGCTTTCTCCTTCATACTAATTGATTGTTCTTCATCTTCAAGCTTTCGAAATAGCTCCTTTAAGCTCTAATCACCCGCAAAACATAAAAGAACTCAAAGTAATCGTGTTCGATGCCTATAAATAGTTAAAATGGATGATATTAAACGTTATAAACACGTCCTTTTACTCGCTCATCAGTTTGCGTCTGCAAACTTTGGGTGGATGGGATGGCTAGGCCCCCCTGTATCACGTAAACACATTGTACATACACATGTTACATATGTATACACCCACATGTACAAATTTTAATAATTTTTAATAGAGTTTGTGAAAGTTTGATGTTTTAAATAAAGTTGGGGTTTTAAGAAAAAACTGAAATATGATGTGGCAGTTTGCATAGTTTTGTCTTTGCATATGCTATTACAATGCATGTTTTGAGCATGTGAACCAAACAACATTGATATCGGAATGGACCGGTACCGATTACCATTTTATAGTTACCGATCGATGCACATCATGTGCTGGTTTTCTTTTGCACGTATCACGACTTTATATTCCAGTTTCAGTCGATGTAAAACTCGGTATCTTTTTGGGCATATTCAACTTTATTTTGTGTTATCTCTATTGGTCGCTATAGCGAGTGTCGTTATGATAACAAACTGAACTAATAGAAACCAAATTTTTCTCTCAAAACCGCTGATTTCATCCACTAGTTTTATATTAAACAAATAGCTGGCTTTAATAGTAGGTGACCGTTTCAAGAAAGTATTATCTACAAATTAGTTTATAATAGCATCGCTATGGGCATAAAATATTGTTACCCAAACTAGAAACTTCTAAGATTCTTTATTTCCAAATTAGTCTTAGCACGTTAATCACAGTGAATTTTTAAATCTCATCTAATCTTTAAACCCTAGTTTTTCTTTCACTTTTTTTCTTTTTTTCCTTTGGAAGTGTGATGAATTATTAATTAATATTAATATAGCTTAATAACTAAAGTCTTAACTCAAGACACTGAGAACGTTTTACTTTTTTATCTGTGAAAAGATAAGTAAAAATTTAAAGCTGTACATGTATCTAGGACAAGAAAGGAAAAAGAAAAAATAGCAACTTAAATTTAAATTTTAGCAATTCTATATCTAAACTCTTTTCAATAAAGCGGGATGAGTCTGACATCGATTTAGCAATAATATGATTCGAGTTGGCTTGAGTGAGCATATCAAATTTGAGTTGGCATCTCTAATCACATTCGACATTTCAACTCTAACTTGTTATTTTGAAAATTGACAACCTTGTATATTTTTATTAAAAATACGTTAAATAACAAGTTAACAATAATTGTGAATTATTAATAACTCATTTAGCAACCTTGCATAACTTGAACAAATCAACAAGTGAGTTATGGCAAGCTACTACTTGGAATGAAGATTTATAAACGCTAGTTAGCTTAAGATGAAATTGTTTTGAGTTTTTAATAAGTTAATAACAAGCAAGTTATGAACTACGTGTAAGTAATTTAAAGCGTCTTACTTATTTAAAATTAGGGGGGAATATTGGGTTCAAGTTAACAAGTCACGTCTCTAGCAAAAAATTATGTGGTTCCAAGTTTGAATTTAGCGTTTTCTTACCTATGGTGAATTTCTTGAAATATAGTCCGTGACCCGTTAGTAATTTGAAGGGTCGATAAAAGAAAAGCAGTTGGATTTGTATGATAGTCATGTAGTTTGAAAGGGTAGCAACCAATGAACATGTCTTTGTCACATGGCTTTCACATTCATTACCACAACTCCCCCCACACGCTTCCCATTGTGTTCTTGTTTTATAATAATAGACCCTAGTTTCTAATTTACTATAAACATTGAAGTATGTATTATGCTAGTTAAACCTTACCTTTGAATTAATATATAGTATATAATTTTAAAAAATGAAGAAACGTGGATCTACTCACTGGTAGCAGATCTACTTTCCTCGGGTATGATTAAACTGTTTCACCGATGGTTCCTTTGAATCCGTGTTCTTCCACCTACAAAATGAACAGCGCCGTTACTTACCCCTCAGAAAGGGACAGAGGGGTCCTCTTTGGGGTAACCCTCCGGCGTGAGAATCAGTATCTTTGTGGAGAAGATAATAAAGTGTGAGTCAGTGAAATCTCAAGAGTATTGCTGAATCGCTGAATACTCTTGATTATGTGACTGTGTGTTTTCTGTAACTGACTGTGAGTGAATACAATTCAATATGATTGAATGTGATATCACTGCTTGTAACTGTCAATGATTGAGTGTGAATGAATGTGTCATCAAAGTGGAGTTGATGCTGTATTTATAGTGCTAGGGTTTCCACTGGCTGGGCTCAGCCTCGTTGGCCTCCTCCAATCGCACTGCGCCACGTGTCCTCTGGGACACCTGGCGCTTTCTCGTTGGTTGAAATCATGTGGTAGCACATGTGTCATGCTGAGTTGTCGACCTTTCATTTGGAAGCTGTCAACATCAGCATATTCTTACTCCTTAAAAAGATGCCTTCTAGAAGAGTGTCTGACGTGCACAATCAAGGTTGCCCTGATCCTGATTTGGATAAGGACGAGGTTGATTATGTGTACGTGTGATATGCGCCCATCCTGAGAATGCGCGAAGTCTTCTTTTTATTCTCAAGCGCAGATATTTCATGCGCAGGTGTGATATGCACGAGCGTGTGATATGCGCCGCGCGCTGGTGCGCCACGCGCATATGTGACGCGCGAGCATATGTGATGTGCAAGAGCATGCGATATGCGCCGCGCGCGTATGTGATGCGCGAGCATATGATGCCTGAGCATGTTTTGTATGCGCGATGCGCCTGGGTTTTGGCTTTGTGCCTTCATAATGTCTTTATCTTGTGGGTTGACCCGCCTTGCTTGGTGTTGAGGCGGGTACATACCTCTTCAAGCCCCCCCCAGTCTAATGTGTGTCTTATCTTGCGCGAGCGTGGTAAGATAGATATTAGACTCACTGAATTGTCCTTTTATAGGGGGTTTTGTCGTTTTCTTGGTTGTTTCCATCGTCGCGCGAAGTTCTATCCATTTGGTTGAAAACGAAAGGTCCAAACACGTGGTTGGTTGGTGATGACGTGCGCCGTAAACGTGTCAGACGTTTCGTGTGCTCGAGGTGCTACAGTTGCCTTTCACGTCCCCTCACACAGCTGTGTTGAACACGTGTCGCACTCGCATTGGTTAGTACCTGCGAGTGGGGGCGCGTCTCTGTTCCGTGGCAGGTCGGTTACATCTTTTTGTCCCCTCACACAGCTGTTAGGGACACGTGTCGCGCCTTCGTTGGGTTGCCCCTGCGAGTGGGGGCGCGTGAAACCCGATCAGCTGCCTCATTTCTCTCTCCTGGGCCTATAAAAGCAGGCCCTTAGGAAATTTTTATCTTCATCTTCATTGTTGCTAAAATTCAAATTTCTGCTTTCACATTCTGATTTGAGTGTTTACATCGATTCGAATCCTCGATTATCGGCTATTACAGTTGTATGTCTGATAGTTCATACTCGTCTAGCCCTTCAATCACCTCCGTTGCCTCTCGAAGACGCCGTGTGAAATCTGTGGTGATGTCGACATTGAAGCAAAAGGGGAAGGGGAAGAAGGTTGTTGAGACCACATCGGAGGAAGTAGGGAGGACCAAGGCCACCAAAAGGTGGAATGAAATCCCCTGCAAATTGAAGCAGGCAGATCTCGACAACCTGATCACCTCTCAGGGCTTTCCCACCCTGTTTGGCTGCATGTTGCCTAGGTCCGGGCAAACGGCGGCGGACCCGCCTGCCGGCTATATATCCCTATATAGCCACTTTTTCTCCCACTGCAACCTTCGTCTCCCGATGACAAGGTTTGTGGGTGCACTGTTGAAGTTCTATGGGATTCACATATCCCAAGTCCATCCGTTTGGACTCGTGCGCGTGACTCACTTTGAGTTCATGTGCAAATCCCAGCGCGAGGAACCCACTCCTCGGCGCTTTCAATATTTTTATAAGGCCAAGATCCAAGACAATTGGATCTCTTTTATTCCTCGCAGTCAGAAAGTGAAGTGCTCCACTGTTTCATTCAAGAGCCTTCATGACTGGTCTGAGAGGTTTTTTTACATTAAGGCCGGTGTGATCCCCATCCGTATGACCATGCGCTCTATCACTTCTGCGCCTACGGATGAGGGTGTCCTCAAGAACCCAACTGGCGCATGGGTTAAGAAACTGACCGCCGAACCATCCCCCGCGAAGAAAATTTGCGAGGAGGCGCTGGTTGGGGTCGGCATGAGCAGGCTCTGGGCCGACAGCGCGCTTGAGCCCGTTATCCAAGTCGACGGGTTGTGTAAGTTTTTTTTTTTTTTTTTTTTTTTTTTTTTTTTTTTTTTTTGCGCGAGCATCGTTCTTTTGCTGATATCATTTAACTTGGCTTTGCGCAGTCACCAAGGATTACATCCTTGCCGCTTATGATGAACATGTGGAGGGCGGCTCCGTCGAACTTGGCGCTGGGGAGGTTGGTTTCCCGGATCGCTTCGATGACCTGTTCATCCCAGTAGATCTGGATTTTGACTTTGACGGTGACGCGCCTGGTAAGTCTTCGCACTGCTGCTCATTTCTTTAGAATACCCAAGTTTATTAACATTTATGTCGCTTGTTTTTGTAGATGCGCTTGAAAACTACGAGCTAGAGCTCGCGGAAGAGGAGGAGGAGGAAGAGGAGGCGCCTCTACTAAAGCGCAAAGCTAAGGGGAAATCTGGCGCAGGGGCCAGTAAGAAACAGAAGAAAGAGGACACCCCTGTCGCTCATCCCCATGCTCAAACGAAGGGACCTAAGGAAACCCAGGTGTTTACCACAAAGGTTTCTTTAGCTTCTCTGCCTGTGAGAGTGGGCAGACCTCCTGTCCACTTGAGGTATGGTGGCGTCGCCTCCTCCTTTCGCGCGGCTGAAGAGAGAAGCAGTGCCGCGCCTGCAACAGGTATACTTTATTTATCTTCATCTGGCTGAATTGTTATTAAACCTTTGCTCCTTTAAATGTTTGCAGAGGCAGCGACGGTAACAGATCAGCCGCAGGCGCCACAAGGTGCCACGGCTGCGCCGGGGACTCCATCGAAGTCCCCTGTTCTACCCTCTGAAAAGGGTAGAATGGATTTTATGGCGATGTTCGATGCGCGAACAGAATTGCGCCAAGGTAAGTTTTGCACATATGTCTTCTAAATTTTTCCCTTTGGAGTCAGTCATAAACAATTTTTCCTTGTTTATTTGTTCATAGGAGTTGTAGCTGGCGCAACAGTTGCTGGTGATACTCCCGGCGGCACTTCCGGCGCCGCTGGTTCTGGTCCTGCTCCTGCTAGTGCTGAATCTCCCCTTATTGGGATTACCAAGGAGCAGGAAACCGTATTGCGCGCCGAACTGGCGGCGTCGAGACCTCCCTCGCCTCCTCCTGCACGCAGCCCTCCCCGCGAGGCTGGTTTGGAGCCTTCCAGGTCGCAGGAGAAGAGGCCTGTTGAAGAAGACGAGGAGGACGAGGGGGTTCAAGTTGAAGACTCCTTGGGAGACCGCGCCAGCCCTGCGATGCCGCAAGTGTTCGCAGCGCAGACCTCTGGTGGGGCTGGCGCTGACTTTCCTGCTTCATCCCCGCAGGTATGTATTGATTTGTTGGTCCGCTGCGCGTATCTCCATATAAGTATGTTTTATGACTTAGAACTTTTCTTGTGTTTTGCAGGAAGGTGTCCCCGTTTACCGCCCGAGATGGAATATTAATGAAGAGAGTTCCTTTCAATCCATGGGCGTATGCGAGGACTTCTGGGCTCATGCCGTGCCTCCTACTGAAAGGAGGTATCAGGAGGAGCGCACCCGCGCGGACTTGCTGAACGACCATGTTTTCGCTGGGTCGGCTTTCTTCGCTGCTTCCCAAGAGCTTCGTCGTGATTATGTTAAAGTACGCGACGCTCTTGTGGAAGCCCAGCGAGAGGCTAAGGTGGCCGCCTGGAACCTGTCTGATGCTCGCAGCGCGAGCTGAGAAACTCCAGGCGGAGCTCAGTGAAAACAGAGCAAGTGCCAACACCGCATACATCAAGCGCGGGCATGAGCTCCAAGCTGCGCGGGAGAAGCAGCAGTTGGCGGAGGCCGAAGTTGCCAAGTACGCGCGCAGAGTGCGTGTCTTGGAACAGCAGGCCGAGGCGCGTGACCAAGCTATCGTCCAGAGTATCACTGAGAAATCATCACTGGAGAGCGAGGTTGCGCGCCTGAAAAGGGATTTGGCGGCCGCGCAGGCCGATAGAGATGAGGCCTTAGCGACGGCGGCGTCTAGCCAGGAAGCACTTGGTGCTGCGCAGGCGGAGAAAGAAAAAATTTTGGCGGCAGCAGCGTCTGATAAGGAGGAACTAAAAAAGACTAAGGAAACTGTTGAGTTATTAAACTCTCAGGTTCCTGCCCTCGAGACGTCTGTTGCTGGCCTCGCGCAGGATCGCCAATGGCTGG
>NW_027503395.1:0-51350 GCF_021521415.1 Bidens hawaiensis
TTATGCTTTTTCTCTAGCAAAACACGTATTTCTCCGTCACCAAAAAGTTAGTGGGGTTACTTTTCAGGAGAAAAATAAGTTGAAAACGTGGGGACGGTAAAAATATGTTTTATTAATTTGGGCTTAACGCCAGCCAATGGGCCTGAGATTATTAATTTCCATATCCATATTCTAAAAGGCAGACCAAATACAATCGAGGATTCCAGGTTGAAAACCATTTCCAATTGGGTTCTTTCTTTACACCTATTAACATTCAATGACAAGTCAACGTTCATCAATCAACAGAATACCTAATCATCCCGTCAATACAAGGTATAATCAAAACAAAATTATAAATACGGATCAATACCAACAATAATCTTGAAAACACATGACATAAACATAATGAAACTTGACACGTCATCCTCTGAAGCCACTATCAAATTATATCGTCTAAACTTACTCGATTACCCAATCTCAACAAGCTTCTTAGCCTCTTCGGTTCTCGACTCCTTAACCAACCATCGATCACGAGTTGCATCACATTTGGATCCACAACACACTTTTGTTCAAGCACTTGCTTGAAAAGCTCAACGCCCAATCAAAATCACACATTTTCCACGCGAACCGGATCAACGTTGCAAATGTTGCTTTGTTAGGAACACAATCACTTTCCACCAATTTAGTGTACCATTTCTTTGCTTCTCCACATCACTATTGTTACAGAAACCAATTATTATCGCATTGTATCCAACTCATCTGGTTTGAGATTCCTAGACCCAATTTTTCAAACAGTTCAACCGCTTCGTTTAGTTTATTCACAGACACCAATCCGACCAATCTAGCATTATAAGTTCGGATATCGGGTGAAATATCAGTATTCATCAATTTATCCCAAAATCTCTCCCCATCAAGAAACCTACCATTTCCATAAAACCCAATAAGCAAAAGTATTGAAAGTAATCAAATCAGGCTCCAACCCATTATACCTAATCTCATCAAACATCGAACCCGCCAGTTCAAACGAGCCCGCTTCACAAAAAGCCTTGATCGCAGTGTTATACGACACAATATCCGGTTTAACCGATATCTTCTCGGGTAACTCTTTAAAAAACTTCTCAAACCCCATCAAACTTCTTGGCATTAACACGCGCACCGAGCAGCGCGTTAAATGACTTAACAGTTTGTTTACAGTTTCTCTCAGGCATTTCGTCGAACAACTTGCGGCATGATCAAACATGCCGGATTTCCCATACAAAGAAATCAATCGGACTGCAAACCCTTCTTTGGAAACATCATCGTACTGTTTCTGATCCTCGAGATCTCCTCGACCATTTGTGTTTCTTGGCGGCGGTGAGACGGCGGACTGTGTTGTCGTAAACGTTGCCTGTTTACGGAATAAATGCGACTCGGATAACTTTTTGAAATTGTCTACCACTGTTCGCAGATTACGTTCCTTGTAGAGATCATTGTAGAAAGATTTAACCGGTATTTGGTGGCGGATGTGGAGAAGGTTCGGAAGAAGCGAGAAATGGTGGTCATGTTTGTTGCCGGGTGGAAGATGGTGTTTGGGTTAAATTTAAATGGGTTCGGGTTATATTATATCATGGACGACTCGGCGGACACGTTTAACGAAACGGGTCGTGTTATTGTTCTCTCTGATGGGTTCACGGGCTGATCTATTTAACTTATGTTTTGAGTTACGTTAATTCATAATGACTTGGGCTATTTATTTGAGTTGCATCAAATTTTTGAAATTAAAAATAATAATCCGACATGATTTTAAATACAATTTGTTTCGTTTAGAGTGTTTACAGGTAAGGAAAACTATTGTTGGGTTAAACATGTGGTGTTCGGGTCAACTCGTGAATATATGAGTTGTGTCCATCTTATTTGTGTGACACAATTTTCGGTGTTCGTGTCGTGTTCAGGTCCCGTATAAATTTCTGAGTTTGTGTTGGTTTTAACCCACAAACTCAATCGATTTAGCCGTTCTAATTGACGCCTTTTGTTAAAACCCAAAGTTCTAAAGATTTTGGGCTTGACGAATGTCTCGTTATAAATCTCAAAACTGGCATGGTAAATATGTTTTTGTTGCTATGATAATGTACTGATCTTTTATGCAAAAGGGTACAGCCCGCAAAGCATATAACTTCTTACTCATGATTCATGACTAAATGTAATGTTTTCTATAGTCTAAGTAGTGGTTACAGTTATTGACGTTAAAAAGTTACAAACTTGGATACTTTATAGAAGAAAATAAGAAGGTTTTCTAACCAACCGAAGCTCGGAATTAAATCTGTTGATACGTATATTTTCTGAGTCGTTTGCAAGTTTTTAAATCTTAAAACATAACAGTCTTAATACCCGCGCGTTGCCGTGATAAAGTCCATTAAAAGAGTGTCGTTTACTGCAATTGTTTTTGTAGGTATGCGTTGTGACATAACATAGTTCCTGATTGAGCCGGGTTGACCCAGAAAATATCATAACAATAGCCAAAAGAATTAAGGACTCTTAAGTGGTTTTCATAAGATTACAAAAAATAAAAATAAAAAATTCAAGGACTTCAAATTGTATTCTACAGAGCCTAATCCGTGATGAATTTCTCTTCTCCATAAAAACCCATTTACACGGGCTGGTTGTGACAAAAGCAAATCTGAGTGTCAACACCTATAGCTTCGGCTAATGATGGATCAAGAGCATGCTCAGCATCAACAAAATAGCCTACAAAACTAACAAAAGATAACATTTTAGGTGATACACACCTAATAATGAAATATATATATAGACAATACCAATCACAATAATAATAATAACAACAGATCAATCACAATGCAACAGAAGCATAGAATGAGAACTAAGCTTCTATAAATATCAAATATCTTTCAGAAGCTTCTATAAAATTAATGCACGACTAACATCCTGGTGATACATAACTATTTTTGCTATTGACTTATGCATTATAAAATGTATGTATGTTTCTTGATTTCTCTTAAACGAAGTGTAGGCGGTGAAACAGTAAACAATATAGCTTTCACTTCAAATATATTTGTACACTACAATCTAGTAGCACACGTCTTGTACAGAAAATCCCAAAGGTGATTATGATATGGCAAGACTTTAAAACAAATATTCAAAATATCCTAATTTTTATATGAAAAAATAAATAATTTGAATTATAGTCAGATTGAACCTGCAAGAGTCTTGCAACCGTTGGTTCAATTTCGTAGTTCATAAGCTTTGAAATCATCAGAATCAACCTCATAGCTTTCAGCCTGCATTTATAAGCCTTATATATAAAAAGCAAAATTGGGGGTAAAATTAGGGTTAGCTGTTGCTGCTCAAAGTAACGTTTCTAAAATCAAAGATCGAAGAGGTTCAAAGATCCATTATCCTTGCGAATTCGGCACCCAAATTAAAGAGATGGAGGCAAAAGTCGATGCGCCGGTGAACTAATAACGGAAGGAATTGAATACATTTGCGAATACTAACAGTCGAAAGGGTGGAAGCCACCGGTGGCTGAGGTATAAAACAAAAGGAAGGAAGGAAGGAAGGAAGGGCAGATGATTACACGTGGCTATAACAAAAAACGTTAACGGCTCGTATTTGCATTTTTGATGAATAGTTTTTTGTGTGAGTAGAGCATATTAATATATAATGCTATCTAGTTTGGGTTTGGTGTTAGGAATGAATTCAGCACAGATCTTCTGGACTTTGCAGTGGTCCATGACCTAGGTATTTTAACTCGTTCTTTAAGAAAGAGAATCTCATTTGATTACTTTTAACAGCGGGGGACAACACACAGATCGACTACATATTGACGAGGCAAGGAGACCGACGGTGGTGGAGCGATTGCAAGGTAATACCGGGGGAGACGGTCGTGGCTCAACATCGATTGCTGGTAGCTGATATAGGCTTCAGAAATAAGTTGACTGAGCGGGAAAGAAAAGGTACACCCAGGATTCGATAAGGAAATCTAAAGGACGACAAGCTTTCACTATTTAAGGATAAGCTTACCTCGACGACCTTGGTTCTAGTAGACGAGGACTCAAGCCATATGTGGGAAGCAATGGCGACAAAAGATTACTCAAGTAGCGAACGAGACTCTCGGGGTTACGACTGGAAAGACAGGGGGCATAAGGAGTCGTGGTGGTGGAAGGTCGTACAAGACAAGATAAGGCACAAACAAGGAAGTTTTAGAAAGCTTAGGAGGTGTACGAATGAGGAAGAAAGAGCGGGATTGAGGGAGTACTACAAAAAAGCTAAAAGGGAGGCAAAGAAGGCAGTGTCGAAGCAAAGAACACTACCTATAAGCGGATGTATGAACGTTTAGAAACAAAAGAGGGGGAACATGATCTGTTTAAGATTGCCAAAGCAAGGGAGCGTAAAAGGAAAGATCTAGGGGCTGTGAAGTTTATAAAGGGTGCGGGTATGGGCAGGTACTAGTTAAAGAGCAGGACATCAGATTAAGGTGGCAAACCTACTTCCAGATGCTTTTCAACAATGAGAGGGCTTACCAAGAAAGAAAACGACAGCACACGTCTACGAGGACAACAACGGAACAATTGCTATTGTCGACGTATTACGCAAGAAGAGGTGAGGAAGGCACTAAGAAAGATGGGAAGGGTTAAGGCTGTTGGTCCAGACAACATACCTATCAAGGTGTGGAAGTGTCTGGGGGAGGAAGGAGTTATATGGTTAACTACTTTGTTCAATATTATCTTCAAGTCCGGTAAGATGCCAGATCAATGGGGAGCCACCGTCGTAGTCCCTATTTATAAGAACAAAGGAGACGCTCAATGTTGTGGGAACTACAGAGGCATCAAACTACTAAGCTATACTATGAAGTTATGGGAAAGAGTTATAGAGACTAGAATTAGACGGGGAAACTCAAGTTACAGTAAACCAATTTGGTTTCATGCCGGGCCGGTCCACTACAGAGACAATACACCTCCTAAGAAGACTCATGGAAATGTATAGGGAGAAGAAACGAGATCTACATATGGTGTTCATTGACCTAGAAAAGGCTTACGACAATGTGCCTCGTCGACTGCTTTGGGATAGCCTTGAGGCCAGAGGGGTCCCATGGAACTATATAGAGATGATAAAGGATATGTATACCAACACTACAACAAGCGTTCGTGCACCCGTGGGGGATACTGACTTATTTCCAGTGGAGGTAGGCCTTCATTAGGGGTCAGCGCTGAGCCCGTTCCTTTTTGCAATAATCTTGGATGAGTTGTCAAAGTCGATTCAGGAGATAGTCCCATGGTACATGATGTTCGCAGACGATATTGTGTTAGTGGCTGAGACAAAACAAGAATTGAACTTGAGGCTAGAGGAGTGGCGTGCAGCTTTAGAAAGGAAAGGTTTAAGGATTAGTCGCTCTAAGACCGAGTATCTCATTGTGACTTTGGCGGGGGTAAACGAAGAAGAGGAGATTCAGATCACCATCGAAGACCAAGTGGTTCCGCAGGTAAAGAAGTTCAAGTATCTAGGATCGTTTGTCCAGAGTGACGGGGAAATAAATAGTGACGTGGCCCACCGCATACAAGTAGGATTGGAGTAAATGGAGGGCAGCTACAGGAGTTTTGGGCGACAACAGATTCCCAACCAGCCTAAAGGGTAAGGTTTTATAGGGTCGTAGTTAGACCTGCGATGTTATATGAACGGACTGTTGGGCTATTAAGAAGTCACATGCGTGTAAGTTAGAGGTAGCAGAGATGAGAATGCTAAGGTGGATGTGCAGGCACACAAAATTAGACCAAAATAAGAAATGATGTTTTTCGAGAGAGATTAGGGTGGCTAACATATCAGATAAGATAAGGGAAGGGAGATTGAGATGGTTTGGACATGTGAAAAGAAAAGAGATGACGGCTCCTGTTCGATCCGTAGAAACTATTAATATAGAGGGAGGAGGGGTAGAGGACGCCCCAAAATGACTTGGGCCGAGAGGATTAAGCATGATTTGCTAGATTTGCACCTTTCTAAGGACATGGTTGAGGATAGGGAAATTCTGGAGACGTAGGATTAAGGCTAAGGACTTTTAGGAGAAATGTGAGCTTTGACTAGAATTATCATAGGGGGATTTTCTTTACCTTATTTCAAGTGATGAATGATATATTACTATAATATCATATTCTCAAATTTATATTTTATAACATATATTTTTGTATTTGTTACTAATATTACTAGTTTTATCTATCTACCTATCTCTATTACGACTACTTTAACTTTTTTACTATTGCCTATTTATTGATCTACTATAGGTTTATGTTTCTCCTATTTGGCCTAAAGGTCTAGTGTTGAACTTGGTGTTCCTTTTACTTGGTCTTATGCATTTGGTTTCGAGCCGGGGGTC
This sequence comes from Bidens hawaiensis, assembly GCF_021521415.1. Taxonomy (NCBI): domain Eukaryota; kingdom Viridiplantae; phylum Streptophyta; class Magnoliopsida; order Asterales; family Asteraceae; genus Bidens; species Bidens hawaiensis. The sequence goes on from NW_027503395.1 coordinate 6,341, forward strand.
TTTTTGGAAGCAACCTCTCTATTCTTTGGGATGGAGGTACGGTTTGCCTACATCCCACCCTCCCCAGACTTTGCTTACAGATTTGCTGTTGGCGGGATTTCTACTGGGTATGGTTGTTGTTGTTGTCGTATCTAACTTGTAGAGCAGTATATGTATAAATGTCATAAAGCCAACCAATAGATTTAAAGGGTCCTGGGCCTCATTCTAGTCTGTAAACGATGGCTAATAAAAGTCGAGACCCATTGCAACCGAACGAGCCCGTAGATGAAGTCGAGGAAGCGATATAAGAATCCTCGAATTGGGATGGCTCGATTATAGTCATATGCGGATAAAAGCTTAAACGGCCTATCATCAAAACCTTGGCCTTACACTTTCAATAAATAATATAGCAAAATTTTTATCTTTGTAAACACCTATAAAATATCATATAATCACAAGAAGAAAATTTTTAATGCACTATTCATAATTAGAGAAAATATGATAGACGTATGAGATGGCCGATGATGCATGTTACTATATTAGTAAGAAAAGTTTAGTTATACGTATTATAAATAGTGTTTATCGGATTTCTATATTCTCAACTTTCACTTGTTGGTGGGAAACACTTCAACTAACGAAATATTTATCATCACTCTTAACTTTCAATTTGTTTCTTACCATTCCCAAACTAACGGGACTCTCTCCATTAGTATATTGCTAAGGTGGCATTTCTTTAATTGAAAGAAATGATTCGTGGGTCTCACACCACCACTTCTACCCCCCCCCCCCCCTATCTCCCAATTACCACCACCCACCTTCACTCATCCCCGTGTTTTTGGGTCATCGCCGCACCACCATGAGCCACCACTAAGGTGAAATCAGAATTTGTTTTGTAATAGCCTCCGGATAAAACAATGCACATATATACAATTACCAACTTGGTTGTGCATACGTGTTTGTACATTATGAAGGTTAATTTGTAACATTCTATTATAATTACTTTGGTCATATCTTCCTTGGTAATGGACATGTTGAGGCTTAGCATTATTAAGGTTTTCTTTTTTAAATTTTCATTATTACCCCTATACTTAGTTACAAATACTATTTAGACACTCAACTTTTAGTTTTTTTTCATTTACACTTTATTGTAATTATTATTTAGAAATATGTGTGTGTGGCTTCAACGTTTTTAAATATACTTTTGTTTCTTTGTGTCTCTTCGATTCCTATTTTTAATGGCTTGAATGAGATAAAAATCGTAACTGTATTAAACGAATATTTTTAATAGTTTTACGTCCTCACTATAACGCGAGGGTCTTAATACAAGCATATCACAATTAAGATAGAAGGTGAGTTGGTAAATATCATTGTAGTAGTTAAAATGGCCAGAAGTTTGAAACTTCATTCACTGCTCAAATAAAAAGCTTTGAAGTGCGATTGAAGAACTAACGATGGAGACATAAAGTTTGACATTGAAAAGTTCGATGGAAATAATGATTTTAGTCTATGGTGGTTGATGATGCGTACATTATCGGTACATTAGGGCATCTTCGATGATCTGTTGGGTGAACTAATATGTCAGAGACATTAACAGACAAAGAAAAGAATGACATTCTCGAGAAGGCTCAAGGTGCAATTATCTTGAGTCTTGACATCAGGGCATCTCTAGTGCTTTATGGAAGATTTAGTTTATGTCATGAATTCAAAAGAGTTACACAAGATGGGTGAAACTAAAGATGATGGTGGTGATGGATTGGTTGTATGGGGAACACCTAAACAAAGAAATCAAAAGAACATGAATTTATTGTCAACATCGCAGTCAAAGGGTAATAGAAGGTGTTTTGTGTGCATTTCAGAAAGTCATTTCAAGCGTGTTTGTCACGAATGGAATAAGAAAAAAAAGGCGCATTCAAACCTAACAAGAAACATAATGGTTAGACTGCTGAATCACAAAATGGTTATGATAGCACAGAGGTTTATGTGATTACTAATCAGGGATCAACGACTGATTGGGTCTTAGACAGTGGGTTGCTCCCATCATATGACCTAGAGAAACAAGGTGTGGTTTAATCGGGAGATGACAGGCCATGTTATATTCAAGGTATTGGTTCAATTTCATTTAAAGTGAAGAACGAGTTTGTAGTTGATCGTATTAGTATTAGGTATATCCCTGAGTTAGGCTGCTATGTAGGTTTAAAGGATGGAAAAGCCGAGATTGTTAAGGGCTAAATGGTCATTTTGTATGAAGAAGAAGAGAATACAATATATATGTTTTAGATGGAAATGTTATTGAGGGAATTTTTTTTATGGCAGAGGGTAAATATGTAGATTGTGCTATGTTGTGGCAAAGGAGACTAGGACATATGAGTGATCAAGGCTTAAGTAAATTTAATAAAAATAGGTGTCCTAGATGGTTTAGTAAGTTGTGGCTATGAAGATTGTGAGAGTTATATGTTGGGAAAGGCAAAAAGGGTTAGGTTCTCTAATGGTATTCAGAAAACAAAAAGATGCTAGATTATATATATATATATATATATAGGGGATGGATCAGTCGAGAAATGATTTTAGAGTGAGAAGTGCGAGAAATAAATCTAAACCATTGATGTGTTTAATCAATGGTGTACAATAAAAATAGTATATTAGTAATTAATTAGACATTATATTGCAACATGTATTTAATTCAAAAGGGTATAAATGTATTTGGTGTTTTGGTATCATTAAATCGGACTTCAATCTCTCCATTCGTTACCACAATTTACGCATTAATTAATTAAATCGTAACCACAATTATCTTGTAACTATGAGTTCTTATTCAAAAAATTTTCAATCTTTAAGACATTCAACCATGCGCTACGTTATAAGTAATAGTTTTTGTGGTGGACTTTTAATCAATTTTTAACCTCATATCAGTTATTATACCTACACACATATAAAACCTACATATGTACATACCAACGTACATACATACATACATATATATATATATATACTTACGTACATACCTACACAGACCACATACATACGTTCGTACATACATACCTACATTCCTACACATATCTGGATACCTATGTACCTACGTACTTACATACACCTACACATACAAACATACCTACATACGTACATACATCTGTACATACATACCTACGTACTTACATACACCTACACATACCTACGTACCTACATACAAACATACCTACATCTGTACGTACATACCTACACATAAATACAAGCAGTTGACGAAACTAAGTTATTAGGGTGATGTAAAATTTTGTTTTATAAAAATATATTTGAAGTATTATGATGAACACGTGTAAAAAAATGCAAACTCATGTCTATCGGATGTGTAGGTAAAACATAATATGTTGTCATGTATGATATGTAGTGCTTATTCGTAATATACAAAATAGTTTATCACTTACAACGGTTGGTACAAAAAACATTAATTTGAAGAATTGTGGGGCACTAATGTTAACATGAGGAATATGTACAATACGTACATAATTAAAGACAAATAAAAAATACTTACCATATTCAAATGTTTAAGAAAAATAAAAAATAAAATATTACTTGCGAATGTTTGAAAAATACATACACTAACCTCTTACAAATGTTTAAGAAAAATAATAGATTATTTGAAACCTCCAGCAATTATTAGTTACCATATTCACACGTTTGAGAAGATTACAACTATACCCTTCAACATAAATTAAAGATAAAATTAAAGGAAAAATTATGATTGGTTATAATGATTTCTCGCACTTCTCGCAATAAAAACACTCCTGAAATGAACCAAATCCTATATATATATATATATATATATATATATATGGGAGATTTCAAATGAGAACCCCTTTGAGTTTTAAGAACTCAGTGTAATGATTTTTTTTACACATGCGTAATATATGTAAGTTACATATACGTAAAAAAATTACAGAATTTTTTACACACCGAGCCGACATTTTACACATGTGTAACGGACGTAAAAGTTAGTGTAACCACTTACATCTTTATTCTCTCTCCTACTTTGACTTTTTTACCAGATTTAATCTCAACCACATATTCAATCCACTTAATTAAATGTGTGGCCTAGAATGGAGTTCTTAAATTCTTACAACTCAACATGGTTCTCAAAAGATCCCTCCCATATATATATATATACACACACACACATATATACATACATACTTACATGGGGCATCTAAGCATGTTTCTTTAGGTGGTGCCTCATATTTCTTATCTATAAAGCACAAGTCTGATGCATTTGGCAAATGCAAGGAATAGAAGACACTAATTGAAAATTAGACTGAAAAGAAGATTAAGAAATTGAGAACTAATAATGGGTTAGAATTCTGCTTTGGTGAATTCAATAGTTTCTAAAAGCAATATGGTATTGATAGGCATCTTTCTATACCAGGGACTCCACAACAATATGGCTGGTGGAGAGAATAAACATAGCCCTCTTGTAAAAGGTTAGGCGTATGCTCTTCACTATTTGAGTGCCTAAGTTTTATTGGGTTGAGGCATTGAAGACTGTTGCTTATCTGGTAAACAAATCACCATCTTCAACAATTGACATGATGGTCCGTCCCTATGGAGAAGTGGTTTAAGTATAAACACTTACTATGATAATCTAAAAGTGTGTAGTCGTTTAGTGTACTGTCATGTTAAGTCAAGGCAATTTGGAGCCTAGAACTCATAAGTGTATCATGTTAGGATACCATGAGGGTGTAAAGGGGTATAGGTTATAGATATTAGAAGATGGATCAAGTCCCAAGATGATATTAAGTAGAAATATTGTTTTCAAAGAAAATATTCTTTGTAAGGATGTTAAGTGTAAAGTTGTCATTAATTCGGATGATGAAAAGAGTATTCAAATTGAGGTGGAGTTACTCAAGTTGAATCCAAAGAGACAATGGCTACAACTGATCAACCTGAAAGTTCTCAAACTGCTAGTGCTAGACAGAGCTTAGCATCTAATAGCACAAGAAGGAATATTATTCTACCTATTAGGTTCAGAGATGATTTTCTAGCCTTTTTGTTTCATGCAGTTGCTGAAGAGTATTCAAGTGAACCTTTTGTCACATCAAGAAGCTGTTGATTCACCTGAAAAAGATAAATGGTTAGCAACTATGGAAGAAGAAATGAATTCTTTACATATCAAACCTAGGTAATAGTTGATAAACTAGAATATCATAAATGTGTTAATTGTAAATGGGTTTTCACGATTAAAGAAGGTTTTAATGATGAAGAACATAAGTATAAGCCAAGATTGGTTGCTGAAGAAACACTAAGTGACCCCGGGCAGATTACGGATAATCTGGGGGTTAAATAAATGTTTCCCACGAGGGGTTAGGTCCGGAAAAGATGGTTCTTCTGATGACCTGCAAAACAGACACCGTGAGCTTGTCACTGAGAAGGGGGGGGTACCTCCTTGTGACCACCCTCCGGCGTGAGAATCAGACTAGATTCCTCTTGAATATAAGTGTATATTAAGAGATTGCTAGAGAAGATAAGATAATGAGATAATAAGATAGTATGTCCATACCATTCCAAGGTGTTGGAGTATGTGTTGAACTATTATGATAAAATACAGTACAAAGTAATGAATTTAAAACATGGAATTTGGTCGATTTAAAAATCTAATCAGTTGTAGGAAGGCATTAAGAATAGTCTTACAATAAATAAATAAATATATTAAAACTCATACCTGAGTAAAACACATTGTTGTTAAACCAACACAAACAGTATGTAATCTAGTTAATAATATAAATACGATGTAGGTGTACAAACAATTTAAAGGAGCTTCACCACTACTCAACTCACCACAACTTAACAGAAAAGGTACGGATTCTTACCCCTACCCTTGTTATTATCGTGCTCGATTGTTTAAACCCTATTGATGTTTCGCGTTCTTTTGGAACTCCTAAACGTCTTTGGAATATTAATCGGATCCAAATTTATTTTGCTTCAAGATCCAGTTATGGTCGTTTGAACTCAAATATAGATTTATATTGTATGCATGCGATAATTTTTTAAGTCTGTACTCAATATCGCATGTTCCGTTACTTGTTACACGGTATAGATATTTGTTGGCATTGTTTTTACTTTGAACGAGTTACCTTTATTTTCTTATACTCTGGTACCCTGAGTTCTACGCTTCCTGTGGAGTGTCCCACAGGCACAACATTGTGGCATCGATGTTGTGTGCTCCTTCCGTGATGGAGAGATTAGTTCACGGCGTCTCTTAAGGGCAAGTGTGGCCCACAGCAATTAGGAGGCGTATGGATCAATCCTAGGTTATATGTATTTGATATTTGTGGATGGTCGGTGTATGCCAACACCCACCATTGTACTATTGGGTACATAGTTTGCAATCTATGCATTCCCATTGGAATGTTATATGTTTCGGCTCGTGGGTATCATCCATGTGATACGATTTATTTTATTGGCTTGCATACTTTCATCGTATCATTTTATATCATGACATATTATATTTTAATGTTGTTATAAATAAAATTTTTTTACTTAATTATTGTTAATCTTTTACATACTTGATTATTGTTAATAATTTACTTGAGTCTTTTATCCGTACTGGGCATTCGGCTCATTCTGTAAAAATGTTTTTCATAGCAGGTTCACAGGTTACTCGGGGTGGGGTGTGAAGAGAGAGAAAAAGAATTGAGCTCTAGGATTTAAATATAAAATGCTAGCCACTTTTGTAGCATACTCTAGTTCAGCTAGATTTGACAGTTATATAATATGTAACTAGCATAGTGCCCGCGCGATGCGACGTCGACGGCAATTTGTAACACTGTAGTCGTTTATGTTGGTTCATAAGTCAACTCGTGAGATAGTGTATAATAGCACTTTAGTTTGTTAGTTTTGTTATTCATATAATATTTTACAAAATTTTATTATAGAAAACTATTTTTACTGTTTCAAGTTAGCAATATAAATATGGTGTATCTTTTTCATAACTGTTACACATGTGAAATAAAAAATAAATTGACATTAAAATTATTGTCTAATTCAGTAAACTATAATGACAGTGCAATAAATTAAAACAAGAATAATAAATTTTAGTCATACTTCTCCCATATCCTAATTGTCTCATCTTGATTTTTCAATCACCATTCATCATCGGCGAACATGCTATCTAAAGGTTCACAAAGAGGTTGATGCCCAGGTTTCATTGATACATTTGGTGGACGCTGAGATTCTTTTTTGTTGGCTATCTATTTGCATTGTCACATCTTCTACAGCAGGTTTCGATGCTAAAAAAAAGGAAAAAGAAAATAATATTTAGTCTCTTATATATGTTTTAACAAAGTAATAACGTTATATGCAGTTAGTATAAATACCAATGCTTTAAACTTTTTCTACTCTTCGTCCATTAAAATTTCCTAGTTTATGTAAATACAAAAATGATAAATTTAGTATGATGGAAAACATGAGGAAAAAACAGGTAAAATCAAACACTTGTGCCATTACAAAAAACTACGTGATGGATCGATATTTCGTATCCACGTCATTGGACATCCAATCTTCAATAGAAGTTTATGAGGTCGCAAACCACTAACATTTAGTGAGTTTAGGAACTCGATTAGATAAAAGTTGTGGTTATCGTCCTCAACTTCGTCGAAACTATATAATAAACCCTTTCCTCATCATGAAAATTGTCGATCAGTTGATATAATAAATTTTTGATATATATTAATAATTGGATAATTTTGTTATTCCACAACTAAATAGGAGTTTATGTGTGCATTGAGTTGATTTTATTCTAATGGTTTTGTAATTTGAATTGTATAATTGGGAGGGATGGTTTTGTAATTTCATAGTTGATAATTTAAATAGAATGTGGGGTGTTTATAAACATTTTATAGGTGTTTAGTTGCATATCTAAGTTGTACTTTAATGCTTCATTGACTTGTACATTATAATCTACAAATCGATTTTGAATTTTTTTTTATAGAAACATCGACAAAAATAAGCAAGCTGTAATGGTTGGTTCAGTTTTTTTAAAGAACATTATATATATAAAAATATAGACAAAAGCAAAAAAATGGTAAGTATGTCAATTTTTTTAATAAAGATGAGGGGTAAAATATGTAAACAATTCTAGATATTACAAAAATTAACTAAAGTTTAAGGGTATATATTATAAGTTTTAATGGGTATATATTGTAAATATAAAATAAGAATTAGAAGTTACGGGTGGTTAGTGAATTATGTAAAGTCAAAAATGTCCCTAATTTATTTAAATTTTATGCATTGAAACTTGTACATGTTGCATTATAGATTGGACCTTTTAATTTATTCTCTTTATATATAGTATAGATAAATAATTAACCCTAGGGCTCTGTACTTTTAACATTTAATAGTGGAATGATATCTTATGTTTTGAATACTATGATTAGTGACACGTCACCCCTCTGTGGGGTGGGGTGTTACAGATCTTAAGGTGTCTGAGTGATGCAATTTTTAAAGGTATGGTTTTCAGGAATATGTATAATTCAGAGTTTGTTGTACATGGTTACCTAGATTCTGACTTTGCAAAAGATTTTAACGAAGGGAGATCTATAACTGGTTATGTATTCAAAGTCTTAGGTGGGGTTGTGAGTTAGAAAGCTAATTTGCACAAAATTGTTTCTTTGTCTTCAACAGAAGCTGAGTTTATTGCTTTAACTGAAACCATTAAAGAGTGTATCTGGCTAAAAGGCTTTGTATCTGAAATGGGAATACAAGTGAATGAAGGATTAGTGCATTGTGTAACTCTGGTGCAATTCGATTATCGAAACGGTCAGGTTTTAAGTGTGAAGCTTCATTGGATAAGAGATGCATTGAAATCTAAGGAGACAAGAGTTGAGTATATTAATACACATCACAATGCGGTTGATATGTTAACTAAATCATTTCCTGGTACTAAGTTTGTGTGGTTTGTGGAGATGCTACATATATCTTAGTATTATGGGCAAAAGGGTCTTTTAACATTTACCATCACAAGGTGGAGATTGTTAAGAGATTGTGATAAGAATTGTTAGTCAAATGAAGTCAATGGCGAAAAGTGACAAGTCACTAAAGCTGGAAGAAGTTAATATTCAAGTTTAGGGGTTGATTGTGTCGTTCTTGAAACTTGGTTGTTCATAGTCATTAATTAACAGCAATTAAGGCTTGCATATAATTGGGGATTTTCTCAATTTAGCGTTAATTCATTTTCTTGTAATTTAATTTTCGTTGTAATCATTCTTCTTGTTCTTAAGAATAAACGAGTGTTTCTTTTGATCGTGTCTCTTCTGATTTGTTAATAATTCCGCATATAAAAAAGAAAGTAAAAAGTACGGTATATTGGGATACTTCATAATTATATCTATCATCTATTCATCTATGGATACACATATAAAATATGTTTCTAGAACATAACCAAATATTAATTAATTAATATAGTGTTGACAAATTTAGCATATAATTTATTAGGTGCGAGTAATTACAAGCTACTCTTGTCTATCTATCTATATTCTAATAAAGTAAAATAAATGTGGATACTTGTCATGTTTTAGTTAATTCTTATAATTTTTTCCCTCCAAAACTAATATACATTAATATATGTAATAAATCAATAATTCTCACTTTCCTTTTACACTATATTTACATAATATCTATATATTTTTATAAATATAATTATTAACATATTATTTTTCTATATATTCAAAATACATGGTGAATTCCAAAAATCAACAACAAATCATGTTTCTCAAATGAAAATTGTTTCGAGTTTTTTTGTAGAACTTAAATTTGATTTTATGGGTCAAAAGTTGGTAAATAGATTGTTTAGTACAAATTAACAACATATTGGTCAAAATTTGTTAGGGTCAAAAATGATAATTTTGAGTATTTTTAAAAGTTTGAGAATGCAAAATAGATTTATCATCAAATTTGTTATGGGTTCAAAGTGTTGACTTTAAAATGTCAAAAGTATGAAAGTTAAAATTTTAAACATGACTCGGATTTCAAATTTATTTTTAAGAGCATTTTTTAAAATAATCAAAAGGCTCGGGATTTGGCAAACTGACTATTTTTCACTCAACTATTAAAATTTAAAAAAACATTGCGAACACTTTCGACACGCCACCCTCATGCCTATCAACGCTTAACTTTTATCAAATTTGAAATATTTATGTCAACATTAATTTTTTTTTTTCAATGGTGATCAAAACATCATATGGGAAGCATGACATGCTAAACTATACTCAAATAAAACAAAATATTCACAAAATAGAATGGGTTAACATGTTGTATTTTATGTTGTCATTATGACAAAGTCGAGAAGCCCTCTGAAACTTATCAAAATATTTTTCATGGTGTAGCTCAGAAAAACATAGTTCTTAAAGAACATCAATTGTTACAATTTAATGTTCTACTTTCATTTGATGGATGGTAAATTGATAAATATATCAATAAAGGTAACGCTCCTTTTGTATTTAGGCTGAATGGTTAGAACTACTATCGTATGAAAAGTCTTATTTCCGAAATTAGTTCATAACCAAATTTTTTCATACATATATGATACCGAGAATGAAAGAATCATTCTCGTGTACGTTTTTGCATGGACATTTTTTTATTAAGTTCATTTAAAAAAATCATTTTGTGATATAAATAAAATCAATTTATGTACACATCGTATAGATACAAGCATAGATGTAATACATTTTTTTTCATATATTGTTTTACTTATAATTTTATAATTTGAATTATCCCGTGTGTGACACGGGCTCTAAAACTAGTTATATGTGTATATATATATATACATACACATACATACTAGATTTTATCCCCCGTATTACGGGGGTTGTTTTACATTATTCATTTTTAATATTTATATATGTATATTTAGATTTTAATTTTATTTATTGCAAAAAATTTAATAATTAATACACTTGAGGTTTGATGATGAAATGGTTTCACAAATAAATAATATGTTATAATTCGTTTTAAAAGCTATCTAGGCTTGGTGATACCCATTACCCATTTATTTTCTTTATTATAAATTGTTTCTTAATTATAAATAATATCCTTTTTAAAATAAAATAGGATATTAATTTTTAGTATATCCCTATTTTATAAGATTTTTATATCAAATATTTGATGAGATTAATTTTTAATATAATGAGATGTTATAACGCGTTTAATAGCTATCTGGGTTGGTGAGACCTTTACCCGTGAATTCGGGTCAAATGCTTGAGAAGCCTTCATTTACAAATAAAGCAATCTGATGGCTTGAGAGAATGGTTGTTTTACATTTTTCGTTTATTAATATTTTGTTTTTGGATTTTAATTTTCTTTATTGTTAGAAAGTTAATAATATACTTAGGCTTTGATGATGAAAGGGTTTAATAAATAAATAATATTTTATAACCTGTTTAAAAGCTATATGGATTTGGTGACCCATGACCCACTTATGTTTTTTACTATAAAATTGTTTATTAATTATAAATAATATCTTTTTTTTAATTGGATATTAAATTTTCGTATATCTCTATTTTATAGGATTTTCATATCAAATAATTGGTAAGATTAATATTTAATTTAATGAGATGTTATAACCCATTTAAGAGCTATCTGGTTTTGGTAAGACCCATACCCATGAATTTGGGTTAAATCAATTAGAGGCCTCCATTTAAAAATCAAGCAATCTGGTGGCTTCTATAAAAGGAGGGAGCGACCACATCGCGACACGTATGATTTTAGGGGTTTCGTTTATATATATTATAGATATACACACACAATTTGACATAGAAGAACGTTCATTCCACAACCACAAATATGTTGTGAAATGCGAAAACCGCTTAATACATTTGTAGTTCTTGCTATAAGTGTTATATAGACAACGGTTACGTGACTACACACACCACTGTCTGATTAAATCCTTCATTTACAACATAGTTTTCGTAGTTTTCAATATAAAAATCCTTAATTTACAATATGTGTCTGTGTCATCTACTGGATTAAGTATTCGAGTTATTTAATTTTATAGCTAATGATTTATTTTGTACTCATTAAAATACACGCATGCACATGTGCAGTTTTTTATATATAGAAGGTATATTGGTTTTATATAATCACAACTATCGTTTTTTGGTCCCTATCGATCCCAACTAACAAATTGGCTGCTGACGGTTCCAACTTTTAATGTATTTGTTGCTAACGGTCCGCGACTAACAGAATTCTAACGTTGCTAGTTTCAGGTAGCCGGAAAAAACGTTTTTGGCCGGAAAACTCAATTTTTTTCCCCAAAACTCAACATGTTCGTCCTAAACATCTTGGTAACTTTGTATCGACCTTCAGGAACCTTTTTCTAGTAAAAGCTCAAATTATTGAGGTCACTGGAAACCCTAGAATCATCGTCGGAATCGGTTGATGGTGCTTAAGTGGTAGTAGTTGGTTGACGGTGAGTCAATTGGTGGTGGTTGCAGTGTTCAGGTGGTGTTTTCCTGCAACAAATTTGACTTTTCCTGCCAAAAACGTTTTTTCCGACGACCTGAAACTAACGGCTTTAGGATTCTGTTAGTTGCGGACCATTATGAACAAATACGTTAAAAGTTTGGACCGTCTGTAGCCAATTCATTAGTTGGGACCAACAGAGACCATATGACCATAGTTAGGATTAATAAAAACCAACATACCTATACCTGTATAGAACAATCATTAAACTATAGTTTGTTTATGTATTATCTAACTACACTGGAAACCTGTGTATAAATGGGTTGATTAAAAAATATTAAATACTTAGTAATAAAATTTTAGAAATTATGAAATGATATTTTAAGATAAGTTATGATTGAAATTGCGTATAACTACTAATAAATAATTTAATATATCTGAAGCAAGTATCTCACATTAAGTCACGATTTTTATTCGGAGTTTCTAGGGACACCGCCCAATTGCTAAAACACCGGTCTATACGCCGCGTATAGGTCGGTGTTCCTAGAAAATCCAACCAATTTGTCTTATTATGTTTTTTTTTTGTTTTTTTTTCTTTGTTATTTTGTTATTATCATTATATATTATTTATTTATTTATTATTTAATATCCTTTCGGTGAAAAACAGTTAACACATATATATACCAAAAATCATTGTTAAATCTGTACAAATAAAAGAAAATACGACAACTAAAACATAAAATCTACGTGAAGTCCCCCATGTCCATGCCCATGTCGTCGTCGTGGCCCACGAGCCCCCCGAACGCGTCGCCAACGTCGGCGTCGTCCTCTCCCCTGCGCCTCGGCCCCGAACCGTTCGGGGCATCCATGTCGTCGCCCCGTCCGCGTCTCACGCGCAGACGTGCTCGCCTCGTGGTCAAAACTAAGGGGTGGTGGCGGTGGCGGTGGCACGGTGTACTGCTATCCAGACAGCTCTGCTACCCGATTGGCAACAAGCCAGTTGATCTGGCGCGAAATCTGGCTCATCCGCCAGTCCGTTTGGCGCGACATCCGCCTCATCTCCAACTCTAGGGCCTCCAACTTAACGTCGGTGGTGGGACCCAGACGCATCGCGCGATATGTGCGTGGAACGTGCTGCGTCGGCCCCTAACAACAAAACCACAGAAATACGTTTAATACGAAGTCGAATTAAAAGAAACGATAAAACAATCATATATTAAAACGTACCTGAGATGCGCCCGGATCCTCCCTTCCGGCACCACCGTCGTCAGGATCCCCGCCGCCCCCCTCCGCCGCGTTGACAGACTCATGTACAAGCTCCACCTCCGGTGCTGCTATCGGGAGAGGCTCGACTAAAGGCACCAGGACGTAAGGCGCACGTGCCCCCCGCCCCGGCCACCAGTTGGTCCCGCGGGCCGTGGGACCCGGGGAACGAACGCACAATGTGCATGCCGCCGCAACGCTGGCGGTCCAGTGGGCAGGGACGGGTCGGAGTGATACGCAGGCCGTCCACCAGGTCTCCATGGCCCAGAGATATCGCAAGCTGGGTGACGTACCCGCCACCTATCAAGGACCCTCGTCCCTGCCTGAACTGGTTGGTGACAAAATAGTTTGCAAACCCCCTAGCGAGGTTGCAGTGCATGTGAGTCAGCAGACACCTAAAAAAAAAAACAGGTCGCGTAGGCTGCAATGATCCGCGCCCCGATTGCGACCCGCAATGGACATCGCAATCAGCCTGTGAAGGTACCTGTGTAATATAAGATAATATAATTTATTAACAATAGTAATAATAATTATATATATTATATTATATTATATTATATTATATTATATTATATTATATTATATTATATTATATTATATTATATTATATTATATTATATTATTATTAATATATATTACGTTATACTAAACAATAGAATACATTTTAAGAACGTACCTGTGCAACGGGTCCCTAATAGACGAGACCTTGGAACTGGTGCCCAAGGTCCTCTCCTCGAAGTCGTGATCGCTGATGGCCCGCCACCATACCCGCAGCTCGTCCTCCGGCATCTGGTGGATGCTCTCCGTGTATATCGGGCTGCGTACCTCCTGTGCGGTGTATAAGCCCAGAGCAACCGCGAACTCCTCCATCGAGAGATGGACGTCATGCCCGAACATGCGGAAGTAAACCTCCGACTGTGTCGTATCGGCGCCTGGCACCCTCATCTGAATCTATAGCGTACCAGGCGCGCGGGCCTGCAATAATATAATATAATATAATATATTAAAAACATAACAATGTGGAGTAAACTTACGTAACGCGTATCGTGGAGTAAACCTCCATTGTCAGCTCCCGGTGAGCTGATAGCGGCATACTGAAGCATCGGCTCCAGGGCGTATCCTGTTCAACATACTCGGCCGCCCGCTGGTGCGCGTCACAGGACTCCAAAAACGACCAGGAAATAATCGTGCTGGGAAACGGATGCATCTGGCGTAGGCGAATGTATCGTGTGTGGGCGTCCGATGTAACACCCCGACCAAAGGCGGATTATACATCGGGGCGCCACATATTGTTTCATTACTCGTGACACTATTGGGTGTCAATATTTAATAAATACATTCATTCGCGCACGCGCAAGGTATACAGAAGATAACATAAAGCAACATAATTCAATATATTATAAGGCAAAATATTCGAACAACAATAACTTGTCTTGATACATTTTAATCTAGGTCCAAAAGTAAAAACGTCCTACGTGTCCACAAGCTCCAAACAGCTACTGCAAACCTGAACATGTGTTAAAATAAACGTCAAACACTTGCGTGTTGGTGAGAAATCAAGTTTAATACAATACATAGATAACAATAAATCTGCGCGCAACACTTGTATGTCTGGTGTTTAACAAGGGTGCAATCAGATTGTGATCAAGCCTAGATAGATCATAGCTCATAGTTCATAGTTCAATCCGTGCTCCCAATTGAGCACAAAAACGAGAAAACATCTGTGCAAGTGTAAACAAAGAAAACCGTAAACGATAGGTCTCCCGTGTTCATCTAATGGATCCATGAAAACTGCGGAATAGGCCGAACAAAGCGGTTAATGATACACACATACAAATAAACAGCCAAGTAAACGTCCTCAACACATGGGATACTGCGCGACTAAAGTTCATAAACAAGTTTAAGACTCTAAGTTTGTACGAACACATGAACATCCCAAAACATTAAAAATAAAAAGGGATTAGGTACGAGATTACTCACTTGATAAACGATGCGGTGTAAGATAAAGCAAAAACCAACTTTCAACTAGCACAAGTTAACCTATAAATAAGATTATTGTTTTAATGATTTGTTTTAAGTCTTGATTATAAGTTAGCATAATTAATAAGTAAATTATTATATATAATATATATTATCGGAAAAGCAGGGCAGAACAGGAAGGAAGACGGAGGCAGAGAGAGAGGCGGCAGAGAGAGCAATCGGCAGAGAGCAAAGGAAGAGAGATAATAAGTGTTTGTGTGTGTAGTGTTAAGAAAAATAAGATTATTATTTATAGGGAAACCCTAGGAGACATGAATCCAGAAAAAGGGGAAAAGATTCCAAGACAAACAGAACAAGACAAAACAAAAGATAACAAAAGATATCAAAAGATATGGCAGCTGCAGGGGGCAAAGGAAAAGCTGACAGGGAACAGTAACAGGCATGGGCGGGTCAGATAAAGGTACTGGTCAAGCATGGAAAAAGCAGATCTCAAAAGATAATGTCAGTCACTTTTCCTGTCAACCAATGGGGTTGGTGCGCATGCTGCGCCAAAAGTGGCTTTTCAGACAAAGCAGACTAGGTCAACGGCTCAAAAGATAAGATATCACAAAAGCAAACGGCTGGACAAAACAGAAGAAAACTCAAAGGGTTTATCGCGAGAAGGCTAAGGCGCGTCGCGGGAAGAATCACATTTCTTAGCGCGCCGCGGGAGGAACTATAATTCCTAGCGCGCCGCGGGAAGAACTATAATTCTTCGCGCGTCGAGGGATGAACTACGATTCTTAGCGCGCTGCGAGAACTACAAATCCTTAGCGCGTCGCGGGAAGAACTACCGTTCTTCGCGCGCTGCGAGAAGAATTACAATTCTTAGCGCGCTGCGAGAAGAGTTCGTCTCGCGTATCGCTGGAACAGATGGTCTTCACGCAGGCTTCCTGAAAGGAGTCTGGCGCGTGGAGCTGCGCAGACAACCTTAGGCGGGAAGAAACAAAGGACAAGGAGAGGAGAAAAAGAAGGAAACAAGGCTTAAGGGCGGGACGGCGACAAGAGGGAAAAGAAGGCGGAAAGAGAGAAGAAGAGGGATGGGACGGCGGAAAGAAAGAGAGAGAAAGAGGCGGGAAGAAAAATATATTATTATTATTAAAAGTAAAATATAAGTATAAATAAATATTAAATCATAAAAGAAGGAGATCGGGTCAGAGAAACGGGTACCTGGGTCGGGTCGGATCGGGTCAGATGTCACAGTCTCCCCTACTTTAAGAAATTTCGTCCCGAAATTTATCTCGAAGTAGGTTGCGCAGAGAACAGGTGCGGGTACTTGATCTTCATTTGATCTTCCCTTTCCCATGTAAACTCGGCTCCGCGCTTGGACTCCCAGCGAACTTTCACGATAGGGATGCGACTGCGCTTGGTTTGCTTAACCTCGCGATCCATAATCTCAACAGGCTTCTCAACGAAATGCATAGATTCATCAACTTGAACTTCATCAAGTGGAATGTGAAGGTTCTCGTCAGCTAAACACTTCTTGAGATTGGATACATGGAACGTTGGATGCACATTACTGAGCGCGGGCGGCAGGTCAAGTCTGTAGGCAACTTTCCCTACACGCGCGAGAATCTTAAATGGTCCAACATATCGAGGAGCAAGCTTACCTTTCTTCCCAAAGCGGACAACACCTTTCCAGGGCGACACTTTGAGGAGAACAAGATCACCAACTTGAAATTCGAGAGGCTTCCGCCTACGATCTGCGTAACTCTTCTGTCGGCTTCGGGCAGTCACCAGATGATCACGGATCTTGGCGATTTTATCGGTTGTCTCTTGAACAAGTTCGGGTCCTGTGATTTGAGTTTCACCCACTTCGCTCCAACAGATCGGGGAGCGGCACTTACGACCGTAAAGTGCTTCGAATGGGGCCATACCAATACTGGAATGATAGCTGTTATTATAAGAGAACTCGATCAAAGGCAGGTGCG
The DNA here is from genome assembly GCF_021521415.1 of Bidens hawaiensis. Lineage (NCBI taxonomy): Eukaryota > Viridiplantae > Streptophyta > Magnoliopsida > Asterales > Asteraceae > Bidens > Bidens hawaiensis. The sequence goes on from NW_027503395.1 coordinate 23,974, forward strand.
AATCCCAATTACCTCCAAAATCAAGAACACTAGATCGGAGCATATCCTCAAGAGTTTGAATAGTTCGCTCAGACTGACCGTCAGTCTGAGGATGATATGCCGTACTCATGTCCAAGCAAGTTCCTAGCGCAGATTGGAGAGATTTCCAAAAGCGAGATATAAAACGGCCATCGCGATCGGATATGATGCTCAAAGGAGTACCATGGCGGCAGACAATTTCCTTGACATAAAGCTGCGCGAGTTGCTCAACACGGTAGTTTTCACGAATGGGCAGGAAGTGAGCAGACTTAGTCAAACGATCCACTATTACCCAAATGCTATCATGTTTGCTTGCTGTCAAAGGTAACTTGGTAATAAAGTCCATCGCTATACCTTCCCATTTCCACGTAGGAATTTCTGGTTGTTCGAGCAAACCAGATGGGCATTGGTGTTCATCTTTTACCTTGGAACAAGTCAGGCATCTAGCTACGAACATGGCAATATCCTTTTTCATACCGGGCCACCAATAAGTAATGCGCAAATCCTTGTACATCTTATCAGCGCCAGGATGAATAGAATACCGAGATTTATGCGCTTCACTCAGGATATCAGCGCGAAGATTCTCATCAAAGGGAATCCAGATGCGATTAAGATAACAGATAATTCCACTTAGATTGGGCACAAAATGCGCTTCCGCGCCACACGCTAACTCGGCGCGAAGGTTACCATTACTGATGGATGCGCGCTGCGCGTCACGAATGCGCGATTCAAGGTTGCTTTGGATCGGCGCGAAGTGAAGCTGGGTGCGCGGCAAGATACAGTTAAGCTGGCAGGGTTTTCGGCTGAGCGCATCGGCTACCACATTAGCCTTACCAGGATGATACCGGATCTCACAATCGTAATCGCTGATGAGTTCATTCCATCGGCGTTGCCTCATGTTAAGTTCCTTTTGATCAAAGATATGCTGAAGGCTTTTATGGTCAGTGTAGAGGATACACTTAGTACCATAGAGGTAGTGTCTCCAGATCTTCAAGGCGAATACAACTGCACCAAGTTCGAGGTCGTGAGTTGTATAATTCTTTTCATGAACCTTGAGTTGCCTTGATGCGTAAGCGATAACCTTGCCTCGTTGCATAAGAACACAACCGAGAACCCAACCGAGATAATAAGTGTTTGTGTGTGTAGTGTTAAGAAAAATAAGATTATTATTTATAGGGAAACCCTAGGAGACATGAATCCAGAAAAAGGGGAAAAGATTCCAAGACAAACAGAACAAGACAAAACAAAAGATAACAAAAGATATCAAAAGATATGGCAGCTGCAGGGGGCAAAGGAAAAGCTGGCAGGGAACAGTAATAGGCATGGGCGGGTCAGATAAAGGTACTGGTCAAGCATGGAAAAAGCAGATCTCAAAAGATAATGTCAGTCACTTTTCCTGTCAACCAATGGGGTTGGTGCGCATGCTGCGCCAAAAGTGGCTTTTCAGACAAAGCAGACTAGGTCAACGGCTCAAAAGATAAGATATCACAAAAGCAAACGGCTGGACAAAACAGAAGAAAACTCAAAGGGTTTATCGCGAGAAGGCTAAGGCGCGTCGCGGGAAGAATCACATTTCTTAGCGCGCTGCGGGAGGAACTATAATTCCTAGCGCGCCGCGGGAAGAACTATAATTCTTCGCGCGTCGAGGGATGAACTACGATTCTTAGCGCGCTGCGAGAACTACAAATCCTTAGCGCGTCGCGGGAAGAACTACCGTTCTTCGCGCGCTGCGAGAAGAATTACAATTCTTAGCGCGCTGCGAGAAGAGTTCGTCTCGCGTATCGCTGGAACAGATGGTCTTCACGCAGGCTTCCTGAAAGGAGTCTGGCGCGTGGAGCTGCGCAGACAACCTTAGGCGGGAAGAAACAAAGGACAAGGAGAGGAGAAAAAGAAGGAAACAAGGCTTAAGGGCGGGACGGCGACAAGAGGGAAAAGAAGGCGGAAAGAGAGAAGAAGAGGGATGGGACGGCGGAAAGAAAGAGAGAGAAAGAGGCGGGAAGGAAAATATATTATTATTATTAAAAGTAAAATATAAGTATAAATAAATATTAAATCATAAAAGAAGGAGATCGGGTCAGAGAAACGGGTACCTGGGTCAGGTCGGATCGGGTCAGATGTCACATCCGAACCCTCAGCGAACTGCATGTGAGGGTAGGTGAGCAACACGTTGTTGCCCTCGGGGGTCCGCGGCCCCGCCCCTGACCCTGGGCCCCGCGGCCTTGCCCCTCGCCCTGCCCGAGCCGCTCGAGCTCGTGCTCAATCTCGTAATCCACAAACTATAATAATTAAAACAGTAACAATTACAATAATAATAATAAATAGTAATAATAATATTTATAATAATATTTACAACAAGTAATAATAATAATTATAATAATAATTATTATAATAAAAATATTAATAATAACAATAAATATTAATAATAAAGATTATTAATAATATTTATAACAAATAATAATAATTATTATAATAAAAATATTAGTAATAACAATAAATACTAATAATAAATATTATTAATAATATTTATAACAAATAATAATAATTATAATAATAATAATTATAATAAAAATATTAATATTAATAATAAATACTAGTAATAAATATTGATAATAAAATTTATAATAATATTAATAATAATAATTATAATAATATTAATATTAATAATAAGATTATTATTATTATTAAAAATAAACAGAAAAAAAATTATATCAGACTCGACCTATAGAGCTATACGCCGCATCTGACAGTCCAGGTAAACCGACGGCCGGACTCAGGCCGTAAAAACGGCCTGAGTCCGGCCGACAGTTTTATCCATCCGAACAACATAATCAAACGGCCTGAGTCCGGCCAACAGTTTTATCCATCCGAACAACATAATCAACATCATCACATCATCAACAACACATATTAATCATCATGTTAACCTAATCATCATCTCTAATATAATATTAAAAAATTAGCTCCATATCATGTCGGTGTCGGGTGAAATCTCGTCGGCTCGTTTGGTATTCCTGTCGCCGTCCGATATAGGCTCGTGTGTGGATGCTTGGTCTTTCGCGCGGGAGTTTTGAAATTTGAAAATGGGCGTCTGAGCAGGCGTCTGCTGATAATATGGGGCCTCAGACGCCACGTATAGGCCTATACTTGGCGTCTTAGGCCTAAGTTTGATAGCTGAGCAGACGTCTGCTGATATAAGGGGTCCTAGACGCCACGTATAGGCCTATACGTGGCGTCTGAGACCTATTTTTTTATTTAATTATCATTATTTATTAGTATTTATTATTTATTAGTTATTAATATTAATATTAATTTGTTATTTAGTTATTATTATTTATTATTTATTAGTATTATTATTAATTTTATTATTTTTTTTATATTATTTAGTTATTAATGTTAATATTAGTTTGTTATTTAATTATTGTTATTTATTATTATTAAAAATTATTGTTATTTATTATTTAATATTTATTATTATTATTGACTTTTTTGTCCATTGATACTATGTCTTCTATAAGCTGTCTAGATCTACGTTAGAGGATTCCCTTCGCCAACCCTGACGTATGTCTTCGCATTCCTTCAAACGTTGTCCGAACCGTGTTTTCCATTCGAGCGCCGCCGGTACGGCGCTTCTTTCCCAATTAGGGTTTGGCCTAAGCATTGGGAAATCCCCTACCAGGTTTATATATATCTAGTGATCACCTCCCCAGTTAGCGATGCCTATAACATGTGGGTCCGGAACCAAGTTAGGACCGATTCTCAATGGGAAGTAAGATTCGGTATGATTGCCAACTAGGTTGACTAACACACACGCGTATGTCTGAGCAGCCACGTGTCCGTGACCGGGTAAGCTGAACCAACGACTCGGCGGCGCCGGTTTGACCGTGTTGTAGTACGGAATGCTGGAATGAACCCAGCCGTACAATCTGTCATCTTCTTTGTTGAACATCTCTCTCCACCACCCTTCGTTCGTTTCCAGCTCGTTCTACATCGCCCGCCTAATATCCGGCCAAACTTTCTCATGTATCCCCAAACCCACTACAATTGATCGAAAACCGCAATTACCGTTTAGGCGTACGTTTTTGATGTCTGCGACGAACGGCTGGGCCCAGCTAAGAATGACGCTCCTAAACGTTTCTATCGCCGGTACTTGCGCAGGCGAAACCATCAAAGGAAACCCGAGGTGAGCTCCCGTAGGTCATCCACGAGTAGTTTTAAACCCGACGCTGACTGGGACAACGAACGATTCAGCGAGGATGGGGTGGGGTTTTCTTGGCTGGGCCCCTGTGACGAGGATGGGTTGTAGGAGCTGTGTCTGGGGAGATCTGGAGCGGGGGTGTATACGCTGTGCCTTGGGGGATCTGGTTTTTTGGGACGCCCCCGAGGATCCTCTCTTTTTTCTGGCTCCTTCTTTTTAGATCTCCCTGGAATAGCAGACAAGAGCCTAGCGAAAAAACTTTTCTTTTGATTAGGGTCATCTATGGACGATAGCGTATCTGTGATGTCCCGTAGACCTGCTGCGTAATCTGGCTCTTCGTTCGGCGGACAGGCTGGATCAAAATTAAGCCTCCTCCAGAACGGGTCAACATCCTCTATTGGGATACACGTGTCGTTAACTATGTATCCCTCAATCCGACAGGCACATGGCAGCCCCGAAGACGAATATAAATGGTGGTCGCATGAAGCGCCGCCGTCACGCATCTTGTGTATCAACCCATACTCGTTCACAAGTAGACCCAGAGCGTGAATCGACACCCTGTTTATTAGCTTCTTCAACCAGAAGTGCTATCGATATCCTTCCATGACCTTCGAGCGGGAGGCTTCAAAAGATTTACCGATTTCTTTCATCTGCGAGTTGACCATTTTAAGGATTTGCCTGGCAATTGTGTCGAGCGAGTTGTTGCTTCCATTGAGGTACCTTTTTCAGATTTGCGTGCTGGCTCTCAACTCGGTTCGCCGTATTTTCGGCGTTCGTCGATCCAGCAGGCTACAAACTTGTGTTTGTATGAATCCAGCCAGCTCTTGCGAATGTATTGCCAGACCTCTGAAAAATAAAAGAAAACGTTATTAACACGTATGTTTAGGCTATTAAAAACTGTTAGGTGATACGAAGGACTCACCGGCTCTATCGTCCCGTATCAAATGACGCCCCATGTTGAGGCGACGGTGGTCGTACTCCTGAATCATCGGCGACTGATACAGGACCTTCCACCAGTACGCAAAGTCCATCCCCATTTCCGTTCTATATAGGCCCTTAAATTTTCTCCTTATATTCTCGGATATATGCCACCTGCATAAATTTTTGGTGACATTAGGGAAGACCACGTCGCATGCGTTCATGAGGGCCTGGTCCGCATCAGTCAGGATCACGCCTGGCTCCATGCAGTCGTAGAGCATTTGTTTAAGTTTCTCTAGAGCCCAGCCGAAGTTCCTCTGCCATTCCCTGACCACAAACGCGGCGGCGATACAAAACGACTGTGATGTCGAGGTCACACCGATAAACTGAACCAATAGCCTGTCGTACATGTTGGTGTTGTACGTCGTGTCAACCATCAGCACCTCGGGGAACGCACGCCACATCTTATGCGACTTACTATGATAGAAGAAAATTTCATCCGTCCTGTCGTCGGTATCACTCTCCCGGGTATAGAACGTGAAACCGTTGCCTGCGAGAAAGTTTTCCAGCGCCTGCATTGGATGAAATAAAACTTTGCTAAATATTACAAGCACGACAAGTACACATTAAAACTACAAGTGTTTTGAACTACCTTCATAGGGGTGTCGCCTAGTAGCCCATCCCTCCTAATCATGGCGGTGTGGTTGTATATATCTTTTAATGCAGGTTGCACACAGGGAAACTTTTCGCGGAGGGCTGCCGATTTCTTGCGGCTTCACGCCGGCACTGTGTAAACTCTCAACCATATCCAGCTGGTCGGTGTTCATTTTTCTAAAAGACGCACACCCCTCCTCGAATTCAACGGGATCGTGGTTGTGAGTCTCGTTTACCACTTGAACCCTCCAACATGCACCCCTCGAGTCGTACCTGTCCAGGATCTTAAACGGACAACATTTTTTGATGCTGCCGGTACGTCTCACCGTCGCTTTTATTTTGGGTTCGCCTCCACGATTGCATGCAAGGTCCACGGCGTTTTTCCTTTACCGCTGGACCACAACAACAAACCCATGCTATCTTCCTCTAACCTTTACCCATTTCTCCAGCTCCTCGCGGCTCTCAAAAATCTGAAACAGTTTTACGCTAATTCTTAAGCCGTTTATTAAATAACATGCAAACAAATAATATTAACTTAAGCAAAACACACGGTGTCTTACAGCATCTGTTTTATACAAAACCTTCACCTTGCGTATGTAGTCGTCATCGTACCCGTCTTCGTTATTTGGGTTTGGCCCGGCATAATCATTTCGCCCGTGGTGCGATGAAGACTCGGTTCCATAAAACAGATCATTTGCTACTGGTGGCTGGTACGATGACATAGCCTGACCTCCGTAATCCGACCAGGCGACAGATGACGGGTACGAAAGCTGTCTACCGTAATCCGACACGAAGTACTCCTACCATACATAAATTAGAAATTCAAACAACAGTGCCAGTGGTAATAATTAATAATAATAATACCTATAATAATATAAAATATAAAATTTTAATAATAAATAAGAATATTAAAATAATAATAAGATAACCGAATATTTACAAAAAGACTGTACAACAAAACCTGGTTCAAGTTTGGCAAGCCCGGCGAGCTAGTGTTACCATAAAACTGTTCGGGTTGGGTATCATACCCGACATACTCCTAATAAAACGTAATGCAACATGTGCTAGTAAAAAAAACTATCAAATTCATACTAAATAAATATATAACGAAACTTGATTCAAGTCGGGTAACCACGACATGCCAGGCTGATAGTTAGCAGCGTAACCCGGGTCCTCCTCTGGAAATAAATTGTTAAACCAAGACATTCTGGGTATATATAGTACAAATGTTGTATTGTTTTTTGTTGAACGATGAAACATAGTCCAACAACAACATTTATAATAAAGAAAGGAAAGGAGGGGAGCCGGCCTCGAATAATTCAGCAACATCAAGACGCCACGTATAGGTCTATACGTGGCGTCTAAGGTACGAGTTGACAACCTAGCCCAGCCTTTGCAGGGCAGGTTGTAATCAGACTAAGACGTCGCGTATAGGTTTATACGCGGCGTCTTATTCATAAAAAGACGCCACGTAAAGGTCTATACGCGGCAGATAGGGGAGCTTTTCTAGAAAAACCCACCAGCTTGTCTTGTTATGTTTTTTGTTTTTTTTTCTTTTTTTTTCTTCTCTTTTTTTTGTTATTTATTTTTATTTATAATAATTATTATTAATATTATTTTAATTATGAATAATATATTATTATTCACAATTCGGCAAAGCGTGTTCGGTAGCAGGTCTTATATGGGAAAATTGACATTGCAAAACGACCCTTCAATTTATTGGCTGCTATCGTTATGGACATCTTGAATCAGTTACGGTGATTACCTTGGGAACAAGTGATAGTGCCAAACGAACCCTTTCTTGGATGCTCTCGGTATCGGCACCTCAAATCCGCCTCTTCGATATCTTCAAACTCCAACGCTGGTGGGTTTTTCTAAAAAAACTCACTAACATAAATATAACATAATACATTATAACATAATATAATAATATAATAATATAATAATATTATTATATTATATTATATTATATTATATTATATTATATTATATTATACAATATGCTATACAAACGTACCTCCAAAAGTCTTGCGTCGCCGCCTAACCCCGACATCTGACTCTTTGGCGTACATCAGGTACATAATAATAATAATATTTTAGTACTAATAATAATCCGAAACTAAATGCGTTAATACTAATAATTGTATGTTTAGAATAAAAGTAATAATAATATAATAATTAATATTTTAATAGTATTTTACTATAATTATTTTAATAATAATAAAAATATAATAATTTATATTTAAATAGTATTTAAATATTATTATTTTAATAATAATAATAATATTTTAATAAATACAATAATAGTATTTTATTTTACTAACAATAATATTTTCATAACAACAATATCTTAATAATAATATTAATATTTTAATAGTAATAATATAATAAAAATTTTAGCGCTAACGGTAACAATACGGGAAATCTATTTTAAGTTTAGGAGGCCCGGCGAACTAGGGTTACCGTCAAACGGTCGGTGCCTAGACAAATTTCTAAAGCAAACCATTCCCCAAATCTCTGTCCTAACATCTACAACTATGTTCTAACATGTAAAAAATAAAGATAAAACGAAACCTGGTTTAACTCTGACTGACCGTTAGCGCCGTCCGGCATCTCCTCGTCCGACTCCTGAAACATACATGGTTCAACTCCGACTGACCGTTACCCGTCCGGCATCTCCTCGTCCGACTCCGAAAACATATATGGTTGTTGGTGTTGGTTGAATGAAGAGGGTGAGGGTTAAGAAAAAAAAATAAAGGAAAAAAGAAATGGCAGAGAGGGAGGGGAGGGAGCCGGGCTTCAAAAATATACAACACCCTAGGCGCCGCGTATAGGGCTATACACGGCATATAGGCCGTACGATCCGACAACCCTATGACAGGTCAGGCTAGGACGTCATATCGTACCCTAAAACGCCGCATATAAGCCTATACGTGGTGCCTAGGACGGTGTCCCTAGCAAGACCCTTTTTATTTAGAATGTTATCTTTTACTACAGCGAGCAAGAAAAGCGGAAACAAGAATATTAGATATAGATTTTATATTTAGGTAGTTTGAACTTTGAAGTTTGAACCTGTCCAAGGCATTGATTTTGGCAATAGGGTCTTTTAGAGGTTTGCAATATTGACTCCTGTTATGCTTGGATAATGATATATATTACATCATTGTTTCCTAAGAGTCAATAAACAATATTATATTTACTTCATATTATTCTGTCTTGCATACTGAAAATCAGGTAAGGCTGAGGGGTGTGGGGGGCTTTAATGGGGGCTCCAACCAATAATATTATGATGTGTGGCAGAGAGAGAAACTGGATAAGGGGGGGTGTTGGAGCCCCCGTTAGAGTCTCTGGCCCTGGTGTGGAGGGGCTCCAGCAGGGGCTCCAGCGAAATTTTTTTTTATTTTTTTATAAATATATTCAAACAACGTATTATTAAAAAAACTCATAAATTATTAAAAAAACACACATTAATAAAAAAACACATTAATATCTAAAAATAAAATAAAAATTAAAGTACTAAAAAAAACATTCTTCTTATTCTTCGGATTGGTCTTCTTCGATCAACCTCTTTCGGATACGTTCCTTTTGCTTTTCCATTAGCATTTGATCGACCGGATTTAGGTTACTGAAGTCTCTAGTAAGAAAGTCCAAATCTCTCATTCGACTTTTTTCCTTTTTGTCATAAGAGACCACCTCCATGGTTTTGTTGAATTTATTGAGGGATTCAACAAGATTGGCGATGTTTACGGCTTCCCCCTCAGCCGGTTTTTTCCCCTTGGCGTCCCTTCCCAATGGCCACCTCCTCGGCGGTGAAGACGTTTCCTCCTCCGCAATGTTTAGGTCGAATCCAACGCGGCAATCCGACCCGGTTGAAGTGCTATACGCTCCAGACGAACTAGTTTTAGTCCGTTTCGGCCTTACTTCCGCATCAAAGTCCGGCGCCACCAGCTCAACCCACTTGGAACACTTTTTCAACCTCTCCCACAACTTTAAATCGTCCCACGTCTTCACCATCCCATACCTCCGCAAACACTCCTGCTTCCACTCTTCGACCGTGAAATTGTAAACCGCCAAATCATCACTGCCACTTGGTCTCATACGACCGCTGTTTCTGTTGAAAAGATTAGTAAACAAGCCGACAAATTTTCTGATTTCGGACCACCGACCCGAAATCATATCGGCGTTCCGCTCTGTACTCCTAACGAGCATGTAGAACGTCTCGCTAACCTTTGTCCAAAAAATCTTGCTCTTTTGGTAGTCGGCTGCAAAATGACTAAATAAATTAGATTTCCATTTAACTTTTTTATTTAACTTTTTTATTAAAAATCATTTTTAAAAACGTTAAAACAATTACCGCAACGCCGATCATCAGAAATGACTATCCAAGCCCGACACAAGGCTTCCTTCTCATCCGATGACCACGGAGTGGCTTTCCGTTTCGTCCTCGGAGTCGAAGCTGGTCCCGACCCGTCCGTTGCAACTTGTTTTTTCTGGTGGACGCGTCTTTTTGGTCCCGTAGCTTCACCGTGTGATTCTTGTGTCTCCGGAACAACAAAGTTAAGAGACGGTTGTGTGTTGGATGGTTGAAAGCCGGATGATTCTTGCGGCTCCGAATAAAACATCGGTTGGTGCGGTGACGACTATAAATCATCGTCAAGACAATCTGAATCAAGGTTTGGGAACCAATTTCCAGCCATTTTTTTAAAAAAAAGTTGAGAAGATGAATTGATTTTGGGTGAAGGTTTGAAGTTTTGGTATAAAAATGGGTGAAATGGGGTATAATTATATAGGAAAAATATTTTTTTTTTGGTTTGTTCGGCTCCCAACGGTCAAAAAACCTTCAAAAGTTGTGCAGCCCTCTCTCTTCTCCCGCTAACCGGCTCACGCCTGCATTGTTTTTCGTGTTAGCGCCCCGTTAGCGCCCTGGTGGTGTGGTGTTAGCGCCTGGGGGCGCGAGCGGAGGGGCTCTAGCGCCCCCGTTGAAGCCCCACACCCCTCAGCCTAAGTATTTACTAAGAATGAGCAAATTCGGTATCGGTATTAATTGGTATTGGTATTGAACCGGTACCGAAATTGGTATCGCTTTGGAACCGTCGTACCGAACGCAACCAAAGTTTTGAGTTTCGGAACTGGTACGATACGGTACCGGTATTTCCTGAATTTTACCTTCAATACCGGTACCGAACCAAATATATCGGTACCGAACCGAATATTTCGGTACCGGTACCAGTACCAAGAATTTACGATTTTCAAGATCGGGATTCTCGGTACCGGTACGACACCGATCTCATCCCTAGTACTCACATCATTGCGAAATATTTGTATATAAACAAGTTATATTCATGTGTCAGTTTTAAAGTATGCATACGAAAAGTTACATTTCCATGCTAATTTTTTTTTATTTTTTTATTTGAATGTTAATGCTTTCCTCCTACTGTTTACAATGTACCACCATTGCCAGGAATCGAACCCTAGACCTCTCACCCAAAGGCCAAAGCCTTTACCATCCCACCAAAGTGGAGATGGCATTTTTCATGCTAATTGTAACTTCTTTAATGATCTTAATAATTGTTTAAATTTTTAATAACGCAACCAGATGGTTTAAACATTTATTATTTTGTGATACTTTGGTTCTTAACTTTTACTTTTGTTGTGTTTCCTCCTTAACTTATAAACACGTGACCAATGATATCGATTCAATAAGTTCTAGACAATATAATCAAAAGTTGGTCTGGTCCAACCCATCTCTCAACTCCATATCCATTCCTGCTTCAAACCTAAACCAAACTATATACAACTTATCTTTTATTACCAGAAAATGAGAAAATCTTAAATCTTATCACGCGATTAATCTCATACTTAATTTAAGATTAAAATGACTAAACGACGGACTCAAAATCGTACATAAATTTGTGTGAATAGTCAGTGACTTTTGATCGAGTTCAAAATCGAACTTCCTTCATTGGTGATGCAAGGATGACATCATATTTATATGAATGTTTATGTACGTGCATGATTTATATATATGCATGTGGCTCGGACGGTTCGAAAACTGAAAATGCATGTGTTTAGAAACCACAAAGGATCAGTCCTTTTCAAAGGCACATGCATTAGGAATTTTGTTATCTTTAAATCATAGGACCACATGTTAGACGACCGAAACATCTCTGAGTTATTTGTAAAAAGAAATTTTTCTAAAAATTAAATTGATTTTGAGGGCTAGATTCGCGGACACATTGTATATATGTATATAGTTATATAGGATTGTGTTAATTATGTTGTATGGGTGAAATTTGTTTTACATAATCATAGAATGTGGGCCATGACGATGACTCAAGGAGTCTTTAATCAACAAAAGTCAATTATCTATAGCAACCCTACCAGGGGAAAACTTTAATTTTTAGTGAATATTTTCTAAGTCCAAGAAACTAATGATGAATGATTTCATATTCTATAGAATGGAGAGGTCTTGTTGAAGTAGTGGAACCATTTCACAACTTCACACCAACTACAAGTCAACTCTTAAAATAGTATATTTGAGTTTTTTTATATAAAAAATAAATAACCTTATGTAAAAATATGAATTTAAATCATGTCTGGTATTCAATTTGTTACTAGAATTGCATCGATAGATCGACAAAACATAATCCTCATAATAACTTAAGGTAGACGTTATACTTTAAAGTAGCCCAGAAGTGGATGACGATAAAAAGAAAAAAAACTCCTCAAACAAAGAACATGCAAGAAACACTGACCATTGATAATGACAGAGGCGTATGATAGGAAGATTTTCCTTCAGATGAAATTTATTTCTTCCTTTCAAGTGATGCAACTTCGCAAAACCGCTCGGTGCTGCTTGTTCTTTGCCAAATTATTGCTTATGTTAATCATCTCCCTTGTTATATGAATTAACCTAATGATCGATGTCGAAAGGTCAATCAAAAACATTTACCTTTACTAGCAAGGGTAAGTAAGGTGTCGAATCCACAGGGAATCAGTGGAAAGTGCTAATCAAGTTCAATACTTAGTAATAATTATGTTAAGCGGACAGACGATGTCAAGCAAGTTGAAAATTAATTTGGTTGTAAAACAATTTAAGAAAACAGTGACTACACTTAAGGTTCAGGTAATGCAACGAACTGATTGATGATAATTTATACCAATTGGCAAATCACATAGACATGATTCGTTTATTAGAATAGATAAATGATTACTAGACATAATAGTTTGGTTATGATGATTCACAGAACTTAATCCGAAGAATTGACACAACTGAACACGGTCTATCTAATTACCAGTTCATTAATACAAAACTAAGCATCTATCAATGATTAATGGTAAACGGTTCAATGACGATAAGAACTTAATCCTAAATGTTGATGAACACAAACCAGATAATTGATGATAAACAAAAGTCCCAAAAACACAACTGTTTAATCAGTTCCAATAAACATATAGATTCAATCAACCAAAAGATTAATCAAACTAAATCTCAATATATGTAATTTTCATAAAAATAATCAGTTCATATGCAAACCCTATACCTGAAGTGGTCACGAGTAGTTTAGCCTTGCCTTTTCATCATGATTAGCTTGCTTATCGATTTGAAGGATGAAACCATGGATGATTATGATGATTGAGAGGTGTTAGAATGGTGAAGAATGGCTCCAAAATCGCCCAAATATGTTAGGGTATGAAGCATAGGCGGCATAGGGTTGAATCGGGCTTAAATATGGAAGAAAAAACCTAAAAATCGCGTTTTTCTGCCCAGACGGCCGTAAGCTATGGTCACACCACCGTAGGCTACGGTGGAGACCGTAGCCTACGGTCTTCATCTTCTGCCTTACGATGACAGTCCCACCGTAAGCTATGGTGGGTCACCGTAGGCTACGGTGGCAGCCCCACCGTAGGCTATGGTGGGCCACCGTAGGCTATGGTGGGCCTGTCACCCACCATGGTGTTTCGCCTGTAACTTCTTCGTTTGAACTCCGATTTATGCCCCGTTTTCGGCCATGTCTTCGTCTTCAAATTCTCTGTCATTTCATGCAATAAAACCTTCATTTCCATTCCATCTCCTATGCTCAAATTTAGCTCCTTTAAGCTCCGCACACCTGTAATCATAAACTCAAACAAAGTAGTCGTGTTTCCGGCATATAAACTCATAAAACATGTGATATGACTCATTTAATACACGATATTTCACCCACACATCACCTAACTATGGGCTTTGTTATTATTATATTTACTCGATTATGTGTGGTAAAAAGTGAGGGAGAGTCTCTCAAGGTGAGGTCTAATAGCACTACTTGCCTTTGTGACAAGGCTAGATAGAGTCTCCTGGCGTGAGGCCATGTAGTGAACCTTGTCTTTGTGGCTAGGTTAGAAAGATCTGCGTGACACCAGGCTAGGTAGCAATGTATGCTTGGTGGCATGCTATGTTGAGCTGTATGGACGGCTTGATTTATTATTTATTTTGCATTCAGTATTTTGTTCCAAGTCAAGTACACCTCCCTAGGTCTCTTTTGCTTTTGTATTGTATGTACCACATTGTCTTGATATGGTGAGCTTTGGTTAATATAACATTTCATTGTTAAAAAAGATACGTACTATGGTTTCTTTAAATGTTAAAATATTATACCTGTATTAATTCTAGCGGTTAAGCTTTTAATTTCATGAATTTTATCTTTTCAAAGCCAAAGATCTCTTCTGAAAACTAAGGTTTTCAGGTAAATCTGGAAAGCTAGAAATACCTTAGTTTTGAGAAGTGATAGTTGCTCTCGTGTGAAGACGACGGATGCTATCAAGCTTGATTCGTTTAATTGTATAAAGTAAACATCTAAACCTAATAATATGAATTGGTTAGATTAATGTTAATTTCTTTTATCATTTTCTTAAGGTTTCTTATATTGCTTTATACTGCTTTAGCTGCATTTTGCTAGTCATTCTTACTAATGGTATCATCGTCGTTACTGAAAATAACTTTATCTCACTAAAAAGTTATTATTAATTGTTCTTTTGCTATCAAAATAAAGATTTTAAACCATTGATGAAGGGAATACACATGTTTCATTGCAAAATAAATGTTTGATCTTTTTTGTTTATTTAAATGGCAAAAAACCTTTTTTTCCCTGTTAAATGAGAGATGTTATGAGTTTGGGAGGTTGGGTTTCGGTTGTTATACATTATGACCAAAAATAGAAAAAGGAAAAGAAAACAAATAATTTTATGATCCTAAGTAGGATTAGTTATTAAATAATCAAATATGGTAAAGTAGCGACAGGGGCGGAAAGAATATGTCTCTTTCATCATTTGTACTATCCACATGTTTTAAAATTTAATATTTTATAGATCAAAATCATATAATTGTATTATTAAACCAAAACAATGATTATGGATCTTTGCAACTAACCAATTATAAATTGTATAAAACGAGGGTAGAAACTAAAACGGCCAATCAATCACCAAAAAGTTATATCCATTACCTATTAGTCTAGTCTAGTCTAGTTAATGTTTAACCTTACAAATATAAAGTTATGGGTTCAAGTAATTGTAATTACAAAGTAAATGTGGAATTTTGTTGTTAAAAAAGAACCGTCGCAAAGTCAAATACAATTGTTTCTCAAACAATTCAATCTTCAGTACAAATTCATAAATGCAAGACTAATCACCATCCCGATCAGTCCCTTCTTTTTCCTCCCATTTATTCTCTTCGTTCCTTTTGTCTGTCATTTTCTCTCTTAACATCAAAATGCATGTACTTAAAACATCCACAACATTAGGCATGTGGATTGGTCCAGATCTTGGTGGCATCAAGTGAACGAGGAGGTTGTAGACCTCATTGATGTGGGTGTGGTTTGTATAGGAAGCCCATGTGGTTTGTAGCTGCAGACTTCATCTGGGCCCTCTCTCGCAAACACACACACATACACGCAAACACATATTATTTTAATATTTTAGTGGGGTTTGTAGATGTTTGTTGTTGTGAAAGAAAATTGATGTTTTTGAAGGAAATTTAGAATATGGCGCAGAGTTGGTATGTAAGTTTGTGAATGTTGTTAGAGCATCTCCATCCATTTGTTTTTTGTGACATGGCATGGGGTTTAGATTGGTTTATGGGTGGAGACAAACGTTTGTGTTAGGTTTGGTTTGCATTCTCAAACGTTTGAGATGTGGGTTTATAGTGGCCCCACCACAACCACTACACACAAATCATATATATATATACACATATTTATTATATTTTAATAGGGTTTAGATTGGTTTATTAGTGAAGGAAAAGTAAGGTTTCTTAATGAAAAGTTTAAAATATAATGTGACAATGAGATATATATTTGAATTGGTTTATAAGTGAGGATGCTCTTATTGTCTTATGGATGGATGCTCTAGCCAAAGATTTTTCATCCTCACTCTCATCTCTCTTCTTCGATCCATCATCTATATCACAAATGCAATTTGAAGAGGTAGGTCCCAGCAGAGGTGGTTAGGACCCGCAAGACTCCCTTAAAAGGAGACGTCTGCGCAGTTGAACACGCAAGACTCCTTAAACGGACGTCGGCGCAGTTGAACCCGCAGACTTCACCATAGGGACGTCTGCGCGACGACCTACCAAACCCGCAGGACCCACCACGCTCAGAGTTGTGACGACCTCACATGCGGTACGCAAGCTGGTCCCGCAGGAAATGCCTCCCTATGGTTTCCAAGTATCCGCCTGTTCCCGCAGGTGCGGATACCCGCCATTAGGGACTGGCCACCCGCGCAGCATGGCTACACGCATAAGGCTCAAACTCGTAATAATTCAGTAGTCACCTGAAGAAGGAATGAGCAAAGCCGGGAACATTCCCGCATAAAGGCGGGAGGGGGAAAACTCCCGCCTAAATGAGCCAGTCCGTATAATAATGGAGGATCTTTTGTGTGATACCTGACGAGGTATGGACAAAAGATCTGACCAACGATACGACAGCTCACTGACAGCAGCATGGCAGACAACACGCCACAGCACTGTGACCAATAGCCGCCGCCTGCTCACCAACTCCTGCCATACCACGTGCCTAGCCTGTAGTTGGTGGAAAAGGAAAAGTGAACAGCACGCCTGGTCACTGTCAGCCGCTGCCTATCCACCAATTACCAGCAGAGCACGTGTGTAGGCCACAGTTGGCAGAGTAGTAGGCCGGCTAAACCTCCTTGGAAACCCACCTTCGGCTATAAAAGACATCAAATGGTATTATCATTTCATCATCTAATATCTTGTATAAGTATTCTTAATATACTTTTATATTCAAAGAGTAATATAGACTGATTCTCACGCCGGAGGGTGGTCACAAGGAGGAACCCCCCCCCCCTTTCTTAGTGACGAGCTCACGGTGTCTGTTTTGCAGGTTATCGGAAGAACCATCTTGCCGGAATTAACCCCTCGTGGGAAACGTCTATCTAACCCTCAGGTTACTCGTAATCTGTCGGGGTTCGACTGGTGTTTCTTCGTTGGCGCCATCCGTGCATAAAGCTAGAACTTTATTTTTCTCCAGTTTTTTCAAAATTTCTGGAAAGATGGTTAAGGATACTCCGGTCCCAAAACCGAGTAACCAAGAGACTCCGGTAATTATGACCCCAGCTATAAGGGGAAATACCGAGTACACAAACTTTACGAACACTACCCCAGCTACCCAAGCCGGGGCAAGTGAAGTAAATAATCAGACACTGGGATTCACCGATACCCAGTTAGAAAATCAACAGACGAGGCTCCCCTGCCAAACACTCGATGAGGTTAAAGCGTGGGCCGAAGCACGTCAAAAAGAGTTCCAAGCTGAGTTGGATGAACGTTTACGTTCACTCCAACAAGTGGAAGAATTCGAATACGACGATGATTCGGAGGAATCCGAGGAAGACGCGAACCCTCGTCATAGGGCGAAAGGGAAGCGTAAAGAAACGGATTCCCAACCGAGAAGGCGTTTTGGAGAAGCATTCAGTCCAATAAACGTGGGCAACAGCCCACGGGACTTCTCCAAAACATTCACGCCAACTGCGGCAAGGGCGGGAACGTCCAAATTCGCAAGGGACATTGCGGAAGCAATCGCCCCAAGAAGTGCCAAACAAATGTCCAACATAGGCACGTACGATGGTATTTCTGACCCTGACGATCACTTGAACAGATTCATCGCAGGGGCGACCGTCAGTAACTGGACGGAACCCACGTGGTGTTATATGTTCCAAATGACGCTGGTCGGGGCAGCTAGAGCGTGGTTCGACCGTCTGCCGGTCCACCACATTTACGATTGGGCAGACTTCCAACAGAAGTTCAGCCAACACTTTAGTCAGCAAAGAAAGTACACTGAGGAGCAGTGGACAATCCTCAAGTGCGTCCGAGAGGAGGAAGAATCTTTGCCTGACTTCATCACTCGCTTCAACTCGAAGAAGCTAAGCCTGGGCAACGTTAGCGAAGATCTCGTTCGCGCCGCTTTCATCCAGGGCGCAAACGACCCGGAACTCATCCGCACCCTGACGGGCAAAGATGGCATCCCATCCACATGGGATGCCATCATGACCGCAGCTAAACGCTTTGCGGAAACCGAGAGGCAACTGGGTAGAGATCTTCCACAGAGCACGAACCTCTACACCCAGAAGACGAGGGAAAACAACGTCCTTACCGCCCGATTAAACAAAAAGCGGAAGCTGGGCATTTGGCAGTCAAGGGTAAACTTTGACACCCCGTCCGGTTTCCAACATCGGTTGGGCGGAAGAGATAACGTGAAACCGGAGAAGAATTCCAGGTGGACGCCACTCACAAAGAGTGTGACCGAGATATTCGCCACGGAGGAGCTCCCGTGGCCAAAGGCTCCGTTTATCCGGCATCGCCACAACGCTGATCGGATAAAGTATTGTGATTTTCACAAAACCAAAGGCCACAACACTGAAGAATGCTTAGACGTAAAGGACTTGGTCGAAGCATTTGTCAAGGATGGGACACTCGCGCACCTTGTGGCGAAGTGAGCGTCGAGCAGGCTGATGCGTGAACCCCAGCTGGGGAAACGCACGAATAAAAATCGCAGCTTCAACGGAGACTACATACTGCGTAAACAACGAGATCCCGAACAAGATACGTGTTGGCTCGATGGTGCTCCCATCCAAGCCACGCCTAATGGGAGCTCAATTACACAGTTTGTATGTAGATCAATTCCAAATTTGTAAAGAAAAGGCCTAGAGCCACTTCTAATGGAAACGATTCTCCTTCAAATTGAAGCTGATGATTTTACATTTATATTTTATGAACTTTGCACATGGAGATGCCGGTATCCGCCGCATCAAGTGAAGAATCGTTGCGCAGGAAAGGCGGCAAAACCCGCACAAACCCAAAAGCATCAAACCTTCACGCAGGTCAGTTAAAGGGGAAAGGTTCAGCCATCCCACTATGTGAAAGTGCCGGTATATCCGCATGAAACCTGGTAGAGGAAGCTGAACACTAACCTATTAACAACCACGCGTTGAATGGTCGATTCGAACACTAATGCCGGTAGTCATCGCATCAAGAAGAGTCATTGCGTGGGGAAGGCGGCAAAACCCGCATAAACCCAAAAAACGACAGAACCTTCACGCAGGTCAGTTAAAGGGGAAAGGTTCAGCCATCCCACTATGTGAAAGTGCCGGTATATCCGCATGAATCCTGGTAGAGGAAAGCTGAACACTAACCTATTAACAACCACGCGTTGAACGGTCGATTCGAACACTAATGCCGGTATTCACCGCATCAAGTGAAGAATCGTTGCGTGGGGAAGGCGGCAAAACCCGCATAAACCCAGAAAATGACAAGACCTTCACGCGGGACAGTTAAAGGGGAAGAGTTTAGCCATCCTACCAAGAGCAAGTGCCGGTCCTATCCGCACACTCACAAAGGGGGAAGCAAAACTTCAACCTACTGTCAACCACATTCAAGGTTAACTTATTCTAAACACTTGGGAAATCGCTAATTTAAACTAAGTATGCAAGTCATATAAGGTTTATAAAGCAATGAACCCAAAGGAAATAACAGTCTTATACACAAAAAGATTTGTATTTCACAAAAGATATATTACAAGAATGGCCGGGTAACTACCCGCCTACAAAACAAAATCTAGTCTATCCTAGCAGCGGGAAGGGATCTTCAGAATCAAGCTTCAGGACCACTTCCACTTGGACCCGCCCCATCAGTAGAGCGTGGCGGTTCAAGGAAAGCCTTGAGGATAGCAAGTCCATCATCAGCAGCAGCGACTTCACCTTCTCCACCACCGGATGCGGGAAGGCGGCATATTGGTTCACCGCTTGGTCATATGCAGCTTCGGTGTCCACATCGAACAAAGGGAAGTTGGAAGGCGGGACGCCTTTCTCAACGAACCCTAGACCAAGCAGGAAGCCGGCCTTTTCCCCATCCTCATGAGAAGCGTTGAGGGCTGCGCTCATGGCATCATCGTAAGTAGTCTCTGAGAAGACCCGATGCACAACCTACAAAGAAAATACAAGTGTCAAACACCTTTTCTATGTACAAAGGAAAGCGTGAAGACGTAAAGCTAAACATACCTGAGACAACGCTTCTCGAAGAAGTCATTCCTTGGCAACCAGAGCTTCTTGGAGGGCGGCTTGAGCTTGGGTGCGGGCGCGTTCGGCTTCGCTTTTGTTAAGGTTGGCAAGTAGCACTTCCTTTGCAGCAGCCTCTTCAACGCCCTTAAGCTTCCGCTCGGTGTGGTCAAGCACGCCCCTCTGGTCCAGGATTTCTTGGAGCTTCTTGGCATCTTCCATCGCCAAGGCATCATGAGCACGTTGGAGAGCCTCTAATTTGGCCTTGAGCTCCTCGTTCTCCACGCGTAAAGGCTCAGCAACGGCTTCAGCCTTGGTGGCCCTCTCGGTTGCGTTCCTCGCAGTCTCCTTAGCCAGCCGAAGCTGTTCGTTAACAGCTTGGGCAGCCTTGGAGCGGGCCTCGAGTCGCGCTTGAACCTCAACCTCGAGGGCCTTGAAGGCCTTCTCCTTCTCCGCAGCAGCTGCGGCCAACTGTTGGTTCTCCTCCCGAAGAGCCCGCGCTTGAGATACTTCCTTGGCGCGAGCTGCTTTCAACTTGTCGTTTTCACGACAAAGCAGCTCGACACGCGGCTGCATCCGGGCCTGGAGAACCCGAAGCTCATTGGTTAGCTTACCCTCCTGGTAGCTAGCCATGGCTTCCCCCAACGCACCATGGGGAGCAGCGTGGCGAGCCCATTCCACGCACTCCACAGGGGTACGAAGGGTTGTTCCTCGGCGGATGTTCCATCGCGGAACATACACTTCATTGGAATCCGACACTGCAAAAGAAACAAAGCAGTTAGGAAAAGATGAAGAAAAATATAAAGGCCAAAAAGAACCCTACGCACCTATAGGGTCGATCACAGGCCGATAGCCACCGAACCCATCGCCTGAACCTAAGGGAAATCCATCCAAAAGGTCGGGCAGATGGGAAGGTGACAAAGATTGGCGAGAAGCCCTGCGCGTACCTGATGGGCCGGCCGCCGTTGCCGGTGGCGGAGGCATAGTAGCGGCCGCCGTGGTCGCCGCCGCAGAATCCGCAGCAATCGTAACCGCCGGCTCGGTGAAAGATGCTGTAAAAATCGCACTTACCACCGGCGGTGACGTCATCTCAGCTGGAACAGCCGGCTGAAGGGAGTGAGCAACTGATCCAGCGGAAGCAGGAGCAGGCGCCTGGGTCGTCACCTCAGGTAGGCTGACCGAGCCTACCGTCATCGGCGGAGGGGTACTCCTCTGCGCTCCACCCTGGAATGCGTCAACATCCACGCCTACACAAGAAGATAAGTGTTTCAATAAATTTATAAAATGATAAATCTACAAAGATAAGGATGTTTGTACTTACGGGTTTTCTTGAGCCTGAACGTACGGACGGGCGGGGACGAGCCCGATGGAGCCGATCTCTTGATGCCGGTCACCGTCGTCGTCGTTGGTTCTCCGGAGGTAACAGTCGTAGCCTCCGGAGCAGTGGTCTTCTCACCACCGGGGTTCCCCGCCACCTCTTCACTATCTGACTCGGTGTCAGATAGAAGCACCGGATCAGCTGTGGAGGCCACCTTCTCCTTCCCTTTCCCGCCGGCAGCCCTCTTCTTCCGCACCAACGGAGGACCATCTGCGGATTCCTCAGAAGAAGACAGGATGTCAGGAATTCCAGCAGCGGGTACAGCATTGAGGGGTTGAGGATAGAGTATCGCCTTACCTGGCCGCCGGTGGCTTAGGATCTCGTGGCCCAGCGGATAGACCTCCACAAACCGATCCGCCGTTTGTTCCAGGATGGGCAACTCGTTCTCGTCTAGAGCACGAGTACCCACCCGCACGGGACCGTCAGCTTCCCGCGGGTACAGGAGCGACTCCAAATCGTTCCCCTCTGAAAGAAAAGAAACAGTTAGAAGACAAACTCATATCAGCAAGAAAGACAAGACATACCATAAGGAATAGAGTTCAAACCGTATTCGAGAATGATGGGAAACCGAGACGCCTCCTTCCATACCCGGCTCATCCCCAGCATCACCATCCCGGACTCCGCAAACCGGTAAACCGGAGATTGGACCCGAGATATCTTCGCGAACCATTCCGCCTCCTGGTAGTTGGAAGCGTGAAGGCTCGGAAGCGCTTGCCCCTTCTTAAACTTCATGGCAATGGGGATGGCGCGGGCAGAAATGTAGAAGAACTCCCGCTTCCACGATCGGAGACTGCGCTCGGTCGCGCAAATCTTCAAACCCTTGATCCGGGTTGTCAGGGTGTACCACCCCTGGATGCACCTCCAAGTATAGAAGGTCATCAGGCGGTCCACATAGGGCTCAATGCCCAGAATTCGGCACACCCACTCGAAGTGCCGAATCTTGGCAATCGCCATCGGATGCACCTCGGTCAGGTGCACACCGTGCCTCTCCAGGACACGGTACACAAACTTTGTCAATGGGAACCTAAGGTTCCCATAAACAAAGAATGCAGCATATACCCCGATCTTGCCGCTGGGGGCATCGTACACAGTCTGCTGGGGTTCAGGAAACTCAGGCTCAAGAGACTCAAGCATGAATTTCCTGACGACGTACTGGTACAGATCGACAGGTAGAGCACACTGGCACTCGCCAGCAGTACTCCTATCATCGGCTACAGCTTCAGCATCATGGGAAGACATATTGCAGAGGAAGAAGAAACGATTTCGGAGGAATGCTCAACTAAATAAGGGAGTATTCACCAGAAATCGCCTTAGAGATGAAGAGAAGAAGTGAAGGTGTGAATTACAAAGGACCCTCTTCCCCTTTATATAGTGATCGCAATTAATGTGATGAATTTAATGCGGAGGAGAGAGAAATTGAAGGTGCAATGAAACCGTGACATGTGGCACCAGGCAAGCTGGCAACAGCTGTTGAAAGGACGAGTGCCATTAATTTTGCGGCCACGCGCCCGAGAAATCGCGCCCACGCGCCGTAAAAAGCGTCTGAAATGACCATATAATGTCACGTCACCATAACTTCCAGCACGTCCTGACACAGTCAGAAGAAACCGTCGCACGACGACTGTTCTTATCCTTTCACCAACTTTTCAAATTTCAAAGATTCAAAAAGATTCGAAAAGTAAGCGGGAAAAACCCCTTACCCTGGCTATCCAGTTGACCGTAAGACGGCTGCGGGTACAGTGTTAAGGCAAAACCCTTCACATACCTAGCACCCGCAGGGAACAGAGGCCAAGAATACCCAACTGTGAAGTCGGGTGCGGGTACAGTGTTAAGGCAAAACCCTTCACATACCTAGCACCCGCAGGGCACGGAAACCGGAAAAACCCAATTATGAAGCCGGGTGCGGGTACTGTGTTAAGGCAAAACCCTTCACATACCTAGCACCCGCAGGGCACGGAAACCGGAAAAACCCAATTATGAAGCCGGGTGCGGGTACAGTGTTAAGGCAAAACCCTTCACATACCTAGCACCCGCAGGGAACGGAAACCGGAAAAACCCAATTATGAAGCCTGGTGCGGGTACAGTGTTAAGGCAAAACCCTTCACATACCTAGCACCCGCAGGGAACGGAAACCGGTAAAAACCCGACTATAAAGCCGGGTGCGGGTACAGTGTTAAGGCAAAACCCTTCACAGGGAAGTGAAGCCGAGAAAATCTTGGCATTCCACCCAACTACAAAACGGGCACAGGTACAGTGCTACGGCAAAACCCTTCACATACCTAACACCCGTAAAAAGTCATACCTCGGCACCCAATTGTAAGTCGGGCGCGGGTACAGTGTTAAGGCAAACCCCTTCACATACCTAGCGCCCGCAGGGGATTAAACGCCAGGAACACCTCGGCAACCATAAGTCAGGCGCGGGTACAGTGTCAAGGCAAAACCCTTCACGCACCTAGCCCTGCAGGGATTTAACGCCAGGGAAACCTTGGGAGTAAAGTAACTAATAAGACGAAGTGCGGGTACAGCGTCAAGGCAAAACCCTTCGCATACCGAGCACTCCATGGGAATTGAAACCAAGAAGGATCTTCTGGGCCATGCTTGCAGAAACGGGATTAACATCCCCGCATAGCGGGAACGTCAAGAACTAGATTGTTTGAAACTTCATGATGGAATTGGTGGTTATAACATGATTGATCACTATGTTCAAAACCACCAAGACCTCATGGAGAATCTACACAAAAGGTTCTAAACGCTCCTGACTTGCGGGGAGGTTACAGACCTATCCGCATCATCCCAGAGATCAAGCAGAACATTGGGAAATTCTGCGTGACATTGGGAAACCCGTGGGTAAGACTTCCCGCGGAAAACCCATAAAACTAAACCCTTTTCAAAAACCCCTTGCTTAAGTCCAAAAGTTCACCTCACTTTATTAAACATTCATGAGAAAAACATTGGACTGGGGGGACTTGAAGAGGTAGGTCCCAGCAGAGGTGGTTAGGACCCGCAAGACTCCCTTAAAAGGAGACGTCTGCGCAGTTGAACACGCAAGACTCCTTAAACGGACGTCGGCGCAGTTGAACCCGCAGACTTCACCATAGGGACGTCTGCGCCGCGACCTACCAAACCCGCAGGACCCACCACGCTCAGAGTTGTGACGACCTCACATGCGGTACGCAAGCTGGTCCCGCAGGAAATGCCTCCCTATGGTTTCCAAGTATCCGCCTGTTCCCGCAGGTGCGGATACCCGCCATTAGGGACTGGCCACCCGCGCAGCATGGCTACACGCATAAGGCTCAAACTCGTAATAATTCAGTAGTCACCTGAAGAAGGAATGAGCAAAACCGGGAACATTCCCGCATAAAGGCGGGAGGGGGAAAACTCCCGCCTAAATGAGCCAGTCCGTATAATAATGGAGGATCTTTTGTGTGATACCTGACGAGGTATGGACAAAAGATCTGACCAACGATACGACAGCTCACTGACAGCAGCATGGCAGACAACACGCCACAGCACTGTGACCAATAGCCGCCGCCTGCTCACCAACTCCTGCCATACCACGTGCCTAGCCTGTAGTTGGTGGAAAAGGAAAAGTGAACAGCACGCCTGCTCACTGTCAGCCGCTGCCTATCCACCAATTACCAGCAGAGCACGTGTGTAGGCCACAGTTGGCAGAGTAGTAGGCCGGCTAAACCTCCTTGGAAACCCACCTTCGGCTATAAAAGACATCAAATGGTATTATCATTTCATCATCTAATATCTTGTATAATTTACCTGATAACTGCTCTAAGTATTCTTAATATACTTTTATATTCAAAGAGTAATATAGACTGATTCTCACGCCGGAGGGTGGTCACAAGGAGGAACCCCCCCCTTTCTTAGTGACGAGCTCACGGTGTCTGTTTTGCAGGTTATCGGAAGAACCATCTTGCCGGAATTAACCCCTCGTGGGAAACGTCTATCTAACCCTCAGGTTACTCGTAATCTGTCGGGGTTCGACTGGTGTTTCTTCGTTATTATTTTCAAACTTTATGCATATTGAAAGATTTATTTGTAACTATATTAAATAAAACATGCCACGTTTTCTTGTACATAGATGTTCAGGTTTACATGTTAATAGAAACAATAATAATAATAATATCTCTTATAGTCCAATAATATTCTTGGGTGCTATAATAATAATAATAATAATAATAATAATAATAATAATAATTATTATTATTATTATTATTATTATTATAGCACCCAAGAATATTTATAAGAGAGAATTAGATATGCCTGATACTTCATGCTTAAAAATATGAAGGTTAGAATGTAATAATTATATAGCAGTATAACTCAAATTCCGTAACACTTTAAAAATTATGAAACATATATAACCTAATAACTCATATGGGTAAGGTTAAAATGAAAACCCATTTGAGTTGTGAAAACCCGCGAAAACCCTATGTAACATCGTTTTTTTTTTGTTACATGAAATATATGTTGTAACATTTAATACAAAATATCGAAACATAAAAAAAAATGTTTTACTATTTTTTAACATTTTTTTACTAATTTTTATATATGTTTTCAGGAGAGAGAAAAAATTATATTTATATTTACATTTTTTATTCACTTTAATTGTGGAACACAAGATTTAAACATTAATTAAAAACATGTGGTTGAGAATGAGTTTCTAGAGTTTTCACAACTCAAGTGGTTTTTCATTTTATACTTAGCCTAACTCATAAATCTGATTCTATATGCACCTCACTTTAAACTTGACAATTTTAATTCACTTAGACCACTCACATTTGAGTCTTTGTTTCGTTATCTATTTCGAAACTTTAAAGATTTATCATGTATTGCTTCATCTAAATCTCTATCTCTAAATTTTATAGATTTTGTTATAGTGAATCTCTAAATAGAGAGATTCACTATTCAAACGCATTTTGGTTTTGTATATCAAGCATTTTGGTTTATACCTCAAGAATGTAAAAGGTGAAACAAAAGTTATTACAGATTGAGATAGAGATGGAGATTGAGACGTGAAAGATCAAAAATAAATAAAGATAAATTTAGAATTGAAAGGTGTTTTTTCTTTAGAAATGAATATAAAGATTCATATGAAAATGTGCTAATTGTAGGTTTACATGAGACCAAACGACAAGTGATGAAAACCAGGTCCGGCCCTGAAAATTCACGTGTCTCGATCGAGCTGGAAAAAATATGTCCTTTAAACCTTAACATGCTAAATTATGCAAACACTTTTTTTATACGTTGATTAAAGTTATGACAATAAGCATAACAATTAGCAAAAATCATGGTATTAGAATGAGTTTATGACATACTGAATAGGCTAATAGCTAACCGAGGATTTGTGAAGCTCTTCTAATATTCTTGATAGCAAATTGATCAGTCAACTCTTCGCAATTTATGTAATCTAATATTCCGTTTGCTAAAGCTATCATCGCCAACCCGCAAAGTCTTTCTTAGTCATTGTGGATTGTAAATAATATTTCAATAATTGTAATTTCAAAAAACTTTTTTCTACAGACGCTACCATGACTGTTGTTATTAGAAGTCGACTTTGTTGTTATCCCGCTTATCGTTTCTTGTTTTATTTATTTACTTTTTATTGATTAATTAAAACTAATGGATCTTTTTCAATTTTTAATGGGCCTATAAGTTTTT